>NC_079199.1:77314606-77344606 GCF_029499605.1 Hyla sarda | reverse complement strand
ATGTGTGTGTGTGGGAGCTGTGTATGTGTGTATATGGGGGCTGTATATGTGTATATGAGGGTTGTGTATGTGTATATTGGTCTGTGCATGTGTGTGTGGGGGCTGTGTATGTGTATATGGGGGATGTGTATATGGGGGGTTGTGTATGTGTATATGGGGGTTGTGTATGTGTATATGGCGGTTGTGTATGTGTATATGGGGCTGTGTATGAGTATAGGGGGCTGTGTATGTGTATATGGCGGTTGTGTATATGGGGGCTGTGTATGTGTGTGTGTGGGGGCTGTGGGGGAGAAATTGTGTTACAAATTTTGGGGATCTTTATTTCCTTTTACCTCTTATGAAAATGAAAAGTATGGGGCAACACCAGCATGTTAGTGGTGTAAAAAAAAAAAAAATTGCGCTAACATACTGGTGTAGACCCCAACTTTACCATTTCATAAGGGGAAAATTGGTAGTGCAATTTCTTCCGAGTACGGAGATACTCCATATGTGGCCGTAAACTGTTTCCTTGAAATACGACGGATCTGTAGTGAGAGAGCGCCATGCGCATTTGAGGCCTGGATTAGGGATTTTCATAAGGGTGTACCCGGATGCAATCGTTTCACTTGTCTCCTCCACCAAAAATGCTGTACGTCAGTTTTCCCCAAACAGGGTGCCCCAGCTGTTGCAAAACTCCCAACATGACAGTCAATGGCTGTCCGGGAATACTGGAAGCTGGAGGCTCCGTTTTTGAAAAATTGCCGTACAAGGCGTTTTTTATTTTTATTGGGGGGGGGGGGGGGGTCGGAGACAGTGTAAGGGTGTAGTGTATATGTAGTGTTTTACTCTTCATTTAGGGTTAGTGTAGTGTAGTGTTTTTAATGTACGTTCACCCAGGCGGGAATTTACAGTGAGTTTCCCGCTACAGCGGAAAATGTGCCGCATCTCAAACTTGAAGCAAGAAACTTGCTGTATACCCCCGCCCGTTTGAATGTACACTGTACAGTCACGTGGGGGGGGGGGGGAAACTACGACTCCCAGCATGCACTGACATACCGTGCATGCTGGGAGTTGTAGTTGTATGCAACAGCTGGAAGCTGGGATTGGGAAACACTGAGTTAGGTAACAGACTAACGAAGTGTTTCCGCACCACTGTCTGTTTCCTAACTCAGTGTTTCCTAACCCATGTGCCTTCAGTTGTTGCAAAACTACAACTCCCAGCATGCATGGTCTGTCAGTGCATGCTGGCAGTTATAGTTTTGCAACAGCAGGAGGCACACAGGTTGGGAAACACTGAGTTAGGATACAGACAATGTTTCCCAACCAGTGTGCCTCCAGTTGTTGCAATACTACAACTCCCAGCATGCACAGACAGCCGAAGGGCATGTTGGGAGTCGTAGTTATGCAAGAACTGGAGGAGAACAATTTGGAGACCACTATGTAGTGGTCTCCAACTATATCCCTCCAGATGTTGCAAGACTTCAACTCCAAGCATGCCCAGACTGCCCAGGCATGCTGGGAGTTGTAGTTTGGCAACATCTGAAGGGCCAGATGTTGCCGAACTACAACTCCTAGCATGCATGGACAATCTTGGCATGCTTTGAATTGACATCTGGAGCGCTACAGTTTGGACACCACTGTATAGTGGTCTCCAAACAGTGCCCTTCCAGATGTTGCAAAACTACAACTTCCAGCATGCTGAGACTGCCCAGGCATGATGGGAGTTGTAGTTCTTAAACATCTGAAGGGCCAGATGTTACAGAACTACAACTCCCAGTATGCCTGGACAGTCTGGGCATGCTGAGAGTTGTAGTTTTGCAACCTCTGGAAGGACAGTGGTCGCAAAACTACAACTCCCAGCATGCCCAGACAGCCAAAGGCTGGAAGTTGTAGTTTTGAAACTCCTAAAAGCAACAGTGAAGATCACTTTACGGCAATCTTCACTGCTGCATCTGGGACATTGCCGCCACTTGCCTGCCTCCACTTGCCTGCCGTCTCCTGTCAACCACTGGTCCATCGTCCCTGGCCCCCGCGTGAACCCAGGTAACCAGCGCCGGCATTCCCCGCTGCATCCACTGCCCCCGCACTTTGCCGCCATCTTTCCCCGCTCTGCCCCGACATCCAGGGGCGGGCAGAGCGGGGGGAATTAACTTTCACCCCCGCCCCTGCGATTCGCCGGTCAGTCCTGACCGGCCAATCGCAGGGGATAGGAGGAGGTGGCACCCCTGCCACCTCGCTCCTATCCTTTAGGATGATCGGGGCTGTCTCTGACAGCTCCGATCATCCCTATTTTCCGGGCTTTCGGGTCATCAAAGACCCGATCAGCCCGGAATCGCCGCAAATCGACGATCTGAATCGATTGGCGATTTGCGGCGATAGCCGACATGGGGGGTCTAAGGACCCCCCAGGCATTTGCACAGGATGCCTGCTGAATGATTTCAGCAGGCATCCCGTTCCGATCCCCGTCTGGCTAGAGGCAGGGGTCGAAATTCTCACAGGCGTACAGGTACGCCCTTGGTCCTTAACCCCCCCCCTGACCACTGTCACTTTAAGCATTAATAACTCTGGGATGCTTTTACTTATAAATTTGTTTTTACGTGACATATTCTACTTCATCTAGAGAAAGGAAGGAAGGCGCCTCATGTGCGGGATCAGTAGATCTTGCAGGTGGGGGTAGGGGAAGGTGATTCCCAAGCCGCTTACCAAAGTTGGTTGTGCGCCCACACACAACAAGGTTAGGAGCAGAAGAGATATGAAGGCAGGTCCACTGCAGCCCTCCTGGATAGGTGTGGAATCAAAAGCGAATGACCAGGGAGTCAGGAGTTTGTCTGGCGCAGAGAGGAACCATCAGACAGCCAAGTAAAATCAATGGATTTATTAGATGCAACGCGTTTCGCTGCGCATGCGCAGCTTCCTCAGGCATCATGCCTGAGGAAGCTGCGCATGCGCAGCGAAACGCGTTGCATCTAATAAATCCATTGATTTTACTTGGCTGTCTGATGGTTCCTCTCTGCGCCAGACAAACTCCTGACTCCCTGGTCATTCGCTTTTGATTCCATATTCTACTTCATGGTAGTGGTAAATTTTCGTCGATACTTGCATCATTTCTTGGTGAAAAATTTGAAAATTTGATGAAAAATTTGAACATTTTGCATTTTTCTAACTTTGAAGCTCTCTGCTTGTAAGGAAAATAGACATTCCAAATACATTATATATTGATTCGCATATACAATATGTCTACTTTATATTTTCATCATAAAGTTGACATGTTTTTACTTTTGGAAGACATCAGAGGGCTTCAAAGTTCAGCAGCAATTTTTCAATTTTTTGCAAAATTTTCAAAATCTGAATTTTTCAGGGACCAGTTCAGTTTTGAAGTGGATTTGAAGGGCCTTCATATTAGAAATACCCCATAAATGACCCAATTATAAAAACTGCACCCCTCAACGTTTCCAAAATGACATTCAGTAAGTGTGTTAACCCTTTAGGTGTTTCACAGGAATAGCAGCAAAGTGTAGGAGAAAATTCAAAATCATTTTTTTCAGTCGCATGTTCTTGTAGACTCAGTTTTTGAATTTTTACAAGTGGTAATAGGAGAAAAAGTCCCACAAAATTTGTAACCCAATTTCTCTCGAGTAAGGAAATACCTCATATGTGTATGTCAAGTGTTCGGCAGGCGCAGTAGAGGGCTCAGAAGGGAAGGAGCGACAATGGGATTTTGGAAAGTGAATTTTGCTGAAATGGTTTTTGGGGGCATGTCATATTTAGAAAGCCCCTATGGTGCCAGAACAGCAGAAAACCCCACATGGCATACCATTTTGGAAACTTTACCCCTCAAGGCACGTAACAAGGGGTCCAGTTAGCCTTAACATCCCACAGGTGTTTGACGACTTTTCGTTAAAATCGGATGTGTAAATGAAAAAAAAAAATGTTTTCACTAAAGTGCAGTTTTTTCCTCAAATTTACCATTTTTACAAAGGGTAATGGGAGAAAATGCCCCCCAAAATTTGTAACCCCATCTCTTCTGAGTATGGAAATACCCTACGTTAGGACGTAAAATGCTCTGCTGGCGAACTACAATGCTCAGAAGAGAAGGAGCGCCATTGAGCTTTTGGAAAGAGAATTAGTTTGGAATGGTAGTCAGGGGCCGTGTGCGTTTACAAAGCCCCCCGTGGAGCCAGAACGGTGGACCCCCCCACATGTGACCCCATTTTGGAAACTACACCCCTCACAGAATTTAATAAGGGGTGCAGTGAGTATTTACACCCCACTGGCGTTTGACAGATCTTTGGAACAGTGGGCTGTGCAAATGAAAAATACAATTTTTCATTTTCACAGACCACTGTTCCAAAAATCTGTCAGACACCTGTGGGGCGTAAATGCTCACTGCACCCCTTAATACATTACGTGAGGGGTTTAGTTTCCAAAATGGGGTCACATGTGGGGGGGGTCCATTGTCCTGGCACTATGGGGGCTTTGTAAACACGTTGCCTTCAATTCCAGACAAATTTTCTCTTCAAAATCCCAATGGTGCTCCTTCTCTTCTGAGCATTGTAGTTTGCCCGCAGAGCACTTTACATCCACCTATGGGGTATTTTCTTACTCAGAAGAAATGGGGTTACAAATTTTGGGGGGCTTTTTTCCTATTTTCTCTTGTGAACATGAAAAATTTAAGGTAACACCAGCATTTTAGTGAAAAAATTATTTTTTTCCTTTTTCCCATCCAATTTTCAGGAAAATTTGGCAAACACCTGTGGGTTGTTAATGCTCACTATACCCCTTGTCACGTTCCGTGAGGAGTGTAGTTTCCAAAATGGGGTCACATGTTGGTATTTATTTTTTTGCGTTTATGTCAGAACAGCTGTAAAATCAGCCACCCCTGTGCAAATCACCAATTTAGGCCTCAAATGTACATAGTGCGCTCTCAATCCTGAGCCTTGTCGTGCACCCGCAGAGCACTTTACGCCCCACATATGAGGTATTTCCGTACTCAGGAGAAATTGCGTTACAAATTTTGGGGGTCTTTTTTTCCTTTTACTGCTTGTGAAAATAAAAAGTATGGGGCAACACCAGCATGTTAGTGTAAATTTTCTTTTTTTTTTTACACTAACAGGCTGGTGTAACCCCCAACTTTTCCTTTTCATAAGGGGTAAAAGGAGAAAAAGCCCCCCAAAATTTGTAGTGCAATTTCTCCCGAGTACGGAAATACCCCATATGTGGCACTAAACTGTTTCCTTGAAATACGACAGGGCTCCAAAATGAGAGAGCGCCATGCGCATTTGAGTACTAAATTAGGGATTGCATAGGGGTGGACATAGGGGTATTCTACGCCAGTGATTCCCAAACAGGGTGCCTCTAGCTGTTGCTAAACTCCCAGCATGCCTGGACAGTCAGTGGCTGTCCAGAAATGCTGGGAGTTGTTGTTTTGCAACAGCTGGAGGCTCCGTTTTGGAAACACTGCGGTACAATACGTTTTAAATTTTTATTGGGGGGGGGGGGCAGTGTAAGGGGGTGTATATGTAGTGTTTTACCCTTTATTATGTGGTAGTATAGTGTAGTGTTTTTAGGGTACATTCGCACTGGCGTGTTACTGTGAGTTCCCGCTAGGAGTTTGCGCTGCGGCGAAAAATTAGCCGCAGCCCAAACTTGAAGCAGGAAACTTACTGTAAACCTGCCCATGTACCCTGTACGTTCACATGGGGGGGGGGGGGGGCAAACCTCCAGCTGTTTCTAAACTACAACTCCCAGCATGCACTGACAGACCGTGCATGCTGGGAGTTGTATTTTTTTAACAGCTGGAGGCACACTGATTGGAAAACCTTCAGTTAGGTTTTGTTACCTAACTCAGGATTTTCCAACCAGTGTGCCTCCAGCTGTTGCAAAACTACAACTCCCCAGCATGTACTGATCACCGAAGAGCATGCTGGGAGATGTAGTTATGCAACAGCTGGAGGTACTTAACTACAACTTCCGGCATGCTGAGACAGCTGTTTGCTGTTTGGGCATGCTGGGATTTGCAGTTTTGCAACATCTGGAGTGCTACAGTTTATAGAACACTGCACAGTGAGCTCCAAACTGTGACCCTCCAGATGTTGCAAAACTACAAATCCCAGCATGCCCAGACAGCAAACAGCTGTTTGGGAATGCTAGGAGTTGTAGTTTTGCAAGATCTGGAGGGATACAGTTTAGAGACCACTGTATAATGGTCTCAAACTTCAGTCCTCCAGCTGTTGCAAAACTAGATATTCCAGCATGCCCAAACAGCTGTCTGGGCATGCTGGGAGTTGTAGTTTTGCAACATCTGGAGGGCTACAGGTTAGAGACCACTGTATAATGGTCTCAGACTGTAGCCCTCCAGATGTTGCTAGGCAACTTACCGGCTTCCGTAGGATCCAGGGAGCCGTCCTCTTCTGCCGCACGACATCGCCGATCACCGTCGCCCGCAGCCTCCGGATCGGTAAGTGGATCTTCGGCGCCGGTCCCCGCCGGTTTCTCCGTTCTGCGCCGCTTATTGTGGGTGGGCAGGACGGGGAAAACGAAAGTTAACCCCCCCGCCCCCGATCTGCTAATGGTGGTCGCCACCAATATTGGTGACCACCAATAGCAGGGATAGGAGGGGTGGCACCCCTGCCACCTCACTCCTATCACTTCAGGGGGATCGCAGGTGTCTTAGTCACCATAGACCTGTATGACCCGGAATCGGCGCAAATCGCAAGTGTGAATTCACTTGCGATTTGCGCCGATTGCCGACATGGGGGGGGTCTAATGATCCCCTGGGCATTTGCACGGAGTGCCTGCTGATTGATATCAGCAGTCACCCCGGTCCGGTCCCCACCCGGCGCACGGCAGGGACCAAAATTCCCACAGGCGTATAGATACGCCCTTTGTCCTTAAGTACCAGGACGCAAGGGCGTATGCATACACCCTTTGTCCTTAAGTAACAGGACGCAAGGGCGTATGCATACGCCCTTCGTCCCCAACAGATTAAGTACCAGGACTCAAAGGCGTACCCATACGCCCGTGGTCCCCAACAGGTTAAAAAAGCCACCTGATTGGTTGCTATGGACAACTTCTCTACTTTTCCTCTCACAGGTTTTCATAAATCTCCCCCAGTATGTGGGAATATTCACAAATTTTTAGGGCAGTTTTACAGTATTCAGAATAGGGTATATTTGATTATAGCAGAGTGTGGCGCAGTTACATACTTTGCAGCACAGTGTTTTACTGCACTACCCTCTGCTGTAATCTAATTAAAAATGTATAATTAGAAAAATCAATTGGGGGGGGGGGGGGTCCCTGGGGGCAGACTCAGGGACAGGCCACTAGGTTGAAGCGAACCCCGGCCTTTACCTGTGTAAGGGGGCCAGAAATCTCTGATGGCAGCCCTGTCTCCTACCCTATATATAGAGGATAACTTTTAAAGATTGCACTTACACCACTACCATCAGGTGTTGCACCAACTGGCCTCAACATATGCATGGAGCTGTAGGTGGGCATTTGCCAGGACCTTAGGCGCTCCTCAGTATGACATGATGAGATTGTGGCATAAAGATGCAGAATTCTTTCCCCTTATTCATCAGCTTTAGCCATCTAGCTTCGAAGAAATATTCTATACATTGACTAATATTATGGCCTGAAAGTTTAGCTCAGACTTTGTGCTCCTAGATCAGTGTTTCCCAACCAGGGTGCCTCCAGCTGTTGCAAAACTACAACTCCCAGCATGCATGGACAGCCTTTGGCTGTCTGGGCATGCTGGGAGTTGTAGTTTTGCACAGCTGGAGGCACCCTGGTTGGGAAACACATTCCTCTGGAAGCCATTCATGGTACCAGACAGTTTCCCCCACATGGTAGTCAGTAGCAGTGCCCTTCCCCTCCCCCTCCTGGATGCTTACCTTCTGCGACTCTTTAACCCTCTTCCCAGCGGCTCCGGCGGCGGGGGCTTCCTTAGCATGGGCTCTTCCTTTCTCTTCCTCTGTGCTCCGGCATCTGATGAAGTCACTCGTTCGCAGAAGCAGGAAGAGCTCAGCCTGGCCTCTTGTGTTCTCTGGCTAACTTGAGCCAGCGAGCACAAGAGTGATTGACAGGGTGAGGAGCCAATGGCTCTGTCAAACCTTCCACCGAGCACCGCATTTAACTACAGACGCCTCATTAAGAGGCATTTACAGTTAAATGCGGGACATGTGGGGGCCAATAGCGGGAATGTCCTGCCGGATCTGGGATGGTTGGGAGGTATGGTTATAGGGCTCAGAATATGGAGATTTAATATAGAAAATAAAAGGAGAAGCACAAGAAATGCACAGCATTCTAAAAGAATTAAAGGGGTTATCCACCATAAGGTGATTTTAGTACGTACCTGCCAGACAGTAATGGACATGCTTAGGAAGGATCTGCGCTTGTCTTGGGGCTAAATGGCTATGTTGTGAGATTACCATAACACTGTGGCTAGCTTTTTGTGAACTGGTATTTCCTGTTTGAGTTTTCTTCTTTGCCTACAAATCCTATAATTCCATTTTCTTCCCTCCCACACATCAGCCACCCGACCCATTAAAACATAAATGAGCTGCATCCATTCAAAAGACCTGTGTTTTCAATCAGGGTGCCTACAGCTGTTGCATTAGTTGCAGATTGAGCTCACTCCCACCAAGCGATTGCTCAAGCCATTGAAGCAGACAGGCTCCCTGTCATCAGCTGACTAGTGATTGCAACCTGGGAAAAATCTGAGACAACAGTCATTTTGTATGCTGTTTAAAAATAAATCAAATAAGAAAACCTATATATTATGAACTACACTAACTTTACAGCCCCTGTAGCATAGTCAAATAAAAAAAAAATCCCGGAATACCCCTTTAAGGGGTTATCCAGATGCTAAAAAAAACTTTATATATTGTTAGGGGTGACATGAAAGTAAAACAAAACATATATTTATGTCAACGAAGAAAGTAGAAACTGATCCAGCACTTGGATAAAAAGTTGCAGCTTTATTTTTGTCCGAATCCGACAAACAAACTTTCCACGGTAAAACCGACACCCTCCCTTGTCATACGCGTTTCAAGAGCATGCGCTCTCTTCCTCATATATTTATGTACCTGACTCCCTGTCATCTGGTCTCCCTCAGCTCTATCTACCTAATTCTGAGACAAGCTCTTCTTGAATCTGATTGTCTGAGCCTCGACACTAGGGGGAAGAGTGTTTCCCTTAAGTAGGAAGTAGGTAAAGTAGTGGGGGACTAGATAGCATCACAGCAGGGTGATTGCAGGATGGGGTAAGGGGGGATTTGTGATCCGTTGTGCTCCTCCATGTTGTTTCAGCTCCCCAAGAAGGAGCGAGTGCAGCACCAGATCCCGGCTCCCAGTCCTGTGCACTAAAAGACTTGTATTGTAGGCTGCAGGTCCTGGCAGGTGTACAGAACAGGAGCAATAGCTCTGCACTGGAATGTACAAACCGTGGACTCCACAGTGCCAGGACCCTTACACTACAAATCATTCTTTGGTCTTGGCAGTTTAGAGCCCATGTTGTGTACATTCAAGTAGTCATCCCTTACACTTGCAGGGTGCTGTAAGAGATCTGACAACATCCTACTCTGAAATCACACAATCAGCTCCAGCTCACCCCCTATGTAAATCACAGCCCCTCACTGCAGCATCAGAACACAGTATTGTAATGAAGGGTATGCTCATCTGACAGATTCACTGTCAGTCAGAGAGGATCCAAAAACCTTCATATCTCAAGAATGGGGGAGGAAGAATTTTTTTTAACTAAGAACATTGGTAGATTTAGGGCGCCCTAAGATTTTAAGGGGTATTAAAAAGTCACAATGTCTGGGGAGGCCACAGGTCCTAGAGAACAGAGGACGTTACTGTACACTCTGGCTGCATGGTACTTGGCGCACCAGGACGTACATGTATGTCCTGAGTCTCTACTGGATTATGAATCGAGCGCAGTAGCTGTTTACTTTATAGAGCTGCGGCTAATGGCAGACATCAGCCATCATGCTGATACCCTATATTAACCCTTCAGATGCCATGATCAATACTGATCACGGCTTCTGAAGCATAACAGAAAATATGAGGCCACCATATCACCATCAGACCACCCACTGCACAATCTCTGGGGTATAATGAGTCAAGATGGCAGCCAAATCTCCTCTCACCTGCTCCTGGCCCACTTTGGCAATCTTTTTCTGGCAGACCATAGAAGCAGATCTCCGATATTACTTATCACTACTATGCCTATGCATAATCTAATGACTGCTATAAATATTCTCCAATGGAGTTAAGAGGAAAAAAAAATGTTTATATAAGTAAAAAAGCTTCCACCCCAATGAAATAATAAATAACCCTCTTTTCCATTTTACAAGTGAAAAAAATTAGATTAACAAAAATATTTGGTATTGCCGCGTGTGGAAATGTCCAAACTATTAAAATAAAATGTAACCCCCCTTAAGGACATTGGGATTTTTGATTTTTTTCCTCTTTGCTTTGTAATAGCCTTTTACATTTTACACCTACAAACTCATAAAAGGCTCCTTTTTTGGCTTCACTAACTGTACTTTGTAATAACATCACAAATGTTATCACAAAATCTATTGTGAAACAAAAAAATAAATATTTGTGGGGCAAATAAATTCTATTTTGTAAATTTTGGGGGCTTCTGTTTCTAATAATGACACATTCAATGACACTGACCTTACGGTTTTCTTAATGTCATATTTTAATAGTTCAGACATTTACGCACACAGTGATACCACATAATTTGAAACCTTAACCCCTTAAGGACCGAGCCCTTTTTCACCTTAAGGACCAGAGCATTTTTTGCAATTCTGACCACTGTCACTATAAACATTAATAACTCTGGAATGCTTTTAGTGTTTTTAGGGTACAGTCGCACGGGCGGGGGTTCACAGTAGTTTCTCGCTGGCAGCTTGAGCTGCAGCAGAAAATTTGCCGCAGCTCAAACTTGCAGCCGGATACTTACTGTAATCCTCCGCCCATGTGAGTGTACCCTGTACGTTCACATTGGGGGGGGGGGGGGGGGGGAACATCCAGCTGTTGCAAAATTACAACTCCCAGCATGTACGGGCTAGCAGTGCATGCTGGGAGTTGTAGTTTTGCAACAGCTGGAGGCTCAGTTTTGGAAACAGTGACGTACCAGACGTTTTTCATCTTTATTGGGGAGGGGGGCTGTGTAGGGGTATGTGTATATGTAGTGTTTTTTACTTTTTATTTTATTTTGTGGTAGTGTAGTGTTTTTAGGGTACAGTCACACGGGCTGGGGGTTCACAGTAGTTTCTCGCTGGCAGTTTGAGCAGCGGCAGAAAATTTGCCGCAGCCCAAACTTGCAGCCGGATACTTACTGTAATCCTCCGCCCATGTGAGTGTACACATTGGGGGGGGGGGGGACATCCAGCTGTTGCAAAACTACAACTCCCAGCATGTACGGTCTATCAGTGCATGCTGGGAGTTGTAGTTTTGCAACAGCTGGAGACACACAGGTTGTGAAACACCGAGTTTGGTAACAAACTCAGTGTTTTGCAACCAGTGTGCCTTCAGCTGTTGCAAAAGCTACAACCCCCAGCATGTACGGACAGCGGAAGGGCATGCTGGGTCTTGTAGTTATGCAACAGTCGGAGGCATACTACATTGGCTGGGGATGCTGGGGATTGTAGTTATGCAACAGCTGGAGACACACTGGTTTGCTACTTAACTCAGTGTGCCTTCAGCTGTTGCAAAACTACAACTCTCAGCAGTCACGACAGCCAACGGGCATGCTGGGAGTTGTAGTTATGCAACCACCAGATGCACCACTACAACTCCCAGCATGCACTTTAGCTGATTGTGCAAGCTGGGAGTTGTAGTTATACAACAGCTGAAGGTACACTTTTCCATAGAAAGAATGTGCCTCCAGCTGTTGCAAAACTACAAGTCCCAGCATGCCCATAAGGGCATGCTGGGAGTTGTGGTGGTCTGCCTCCTGCTGTTGCATAACTACAGCTCCCAGCATGCCCTTTTTGCATGCTGGGATCTGTTGCTAAGCAACAGCAGGAGGCTGTCACTCACCTCCTGCTGCTGCTCAGGGAACAGGTCAGTCCCGCCGCCGCTGTCGCTCCTGGGGCCCCGCTCCCAACAGGGACGCCGGGGATCGGGGTCCCCAGCACCCGGGGTCTTCTGCCCGCACCCGCTCATGTCCTCCGGAAGAGGGGCGGAGCGGGTGCGGGAGTGACACCCGCAGCAGGCGCCCTGATTGGTCGGCCGGGAATCCGGCCGACGAATCAGGGCGATCGTGAGGTGGCACCAGTGCCACCTCACCCCTGCTGGCTCTGGCTGATCAGCCAGTAATTCCGGGTCATCGGGTCACTGGAGACCCCATTGACCCGGAATCCGCCGCAGATCGCTGGACTGAATTTTCCAGCGATCTGCGGCAATCGCCGACATGGGGGGACATAATGACCCCCCTGGGCGATATGCCGGGATGCCTTCTGAACGATTTCAGCAGGCATCCGGCCCCGGCTCCCCTCTGGCTAGCGGCGGGGGCCGGAAATGCTCAGGGCGTATCCATCCCTCGGTCCTTAAGCACTTGGAAACGGGGGCGTATGGATACGCCCTATGTCCTTAAGGGGTTAAGAACTCTTAAGGGCAATTTTCGTTCTTTCCTCCTCCCCTTCTAAAAATCATAACGCGTTCAATTTTGCACCTACAGACCCATATGAGGGCTTTTTATTTGCGCCAATAAGTTTACTTTATAATGACATCACTTATTTTGTAACATAATCTGCGGCAAAACAAAAAAAAAACTTATTTGTGGGGTGAAATAAAAAATAAAAAAAAAGACCATTTAGCAACTTTTTAAGGCTTTCGTTTCTACGCAGTGCACCTTTCGGTAAAAAAGACACCCTTAAAAAAAATTATAATTACATGCACCAAAATTAGTATGTTTAACCCCTTTTAAGGACCAAGTCCAGTTTGACCTTAAGAACAATGCTAATTTTGTTTTTGCATTTTCATTTTTTTCCTCCTCGCCTTCTAAAATCCATAACTCTTTTATATTTCCATCCACAGTCCCATATGAGGGCTTGTTTTTCTGCGTGACCAATTGTACTTATAAAAGCTCCTCTCATTTTACCATAAAATGTACGATGAACCCAAAAATACAGTTTTTTAGTGAGGAAATTTTAATAAAAAACACAATTTTGCTAATTTTGGAGGGTTTAGTTTTCACATTGTACACTTTACAGTAAAAATTAAGTTTCTTCATTCTTTGGGTCAATACAATTAAAATGATGCCCATCTTTACATACCTTTCTATTATTGTGTTTGTAGGAGATACAGACTGTCGTGTCCGGCACTGCAAGGGTGTAGTGCGTAGATTGCACTGGTAGCACACACAGTTTGATTGGCGTGAGGTTAGAGGCTGCTAAAACTCGTAGTGCAGGTAGAAGAGCACAAAGCGCTACTGTAATATGCAGAGAGAGGAACCGCACTCACCTGTGTATCCGTGCAGAAAGTCTTTATTCCATCAGTTTTTATTCCATAAATATTTTTAGTTACACAGTTTTTGTTTTTTTTATGGGTAAAGGGGGATGATTTTATTAGGGAAAGGGTTAAATCATCTTTATCCACTTTTTTTTTTTTGCAATGTTATAGCCCCCATAGGGGCTACATACACACAGGGCTACATGAGGGCTCATATTAGGGGAGGGGCTTATTCACATATATTAACTTTTTTTTAAGCCCCATAGGGGGCTATACCATGCAATCTTTTGATTGCATACACTGTTCAATGCAATGCAATAGCATAGCATCTATCAGTGTTATCAGTGCTCTACTGCTTCAGCCTGCATGGATGGCTGGGAGCAACAGAGGACCGATCGTCCAGCGAGGAGGCAGGTAAGGACCCTCCACTGTCCATTTAGCTGATTGAGACATCGCGATTTCATCGCAATAGTCCCGATCAGCTCCGCTGAGCTGCCAGGATGCTTTCAATTTCATTTTAGATGCCGCAATCAACTTTGATTGCGGTGTCTAGAGGGTTAATGCCGGACTTTTGGCCCCTATAAGGGGTCTGGGCAGGCGCCTTCGCGGAACAAGACGGCTCCCTCGTTCCGGGCGCGCCCGTCTTGGAAATCAGACACCAACCGTTCCGGACGTTTTGTGGCCAAATAGGGCAACCGCAAACCCACTTCCGCATGAAGTGATGCCCCCACCCGCAGATTTTTTTCTCCGGTGTAAGGTCGTCTCTTACTTCTTCGAGACATCTGGACCACACACATTCAGGACTCTTGGGTCAGGGACGTGGTGTCCAACGGATACCGAATCGAATTTGCCTCCCTTCCGAGGGATCGATTTTTTTCAGTCCCGGGCCCCCCGGTCTCCTTCTCTGGCGAAGCAGTTTCGGGAGGCCCTCCAGTCCCTACTTCTCCAAGTAGTTATTGTCCCCGTCCCTCCAGGGGAACGTTTTTGGGGTTTCTATTCCAATCTTTTTGTGGTCCCCAAGAAGGGCGGTTCTGTGTGGCCAATCTTGGACCTCAAGCGTCTCAACCGTCATCTTCTCATCCGCCACTTCCGAATGGAATATCTCCATTCAGTAGTGGCATCCATCAAACAAGGGGAGTTTCTTTCTTCGGTGGACATCAAGGATGCCTACCTCCATGTTCCAATATTTCCCGGCCATCAGCGGTACCTCCGCTTTGCGGTTCCGGAGGGGTATTTTCAATTCGTAGACCTCCCCTTTGGTCTGGCCACTGCTCCTCGGGTCTTTACCAAGATCCTTGCGCCAGTGATAGCCCTGTTGCGGTCGAGAGGAGTCTCAGTGATCCCTTACCTGGACGACCTTCTCATCAAGGCTCCCAGACTCTGGAGAATGTGGATCTCACTCTACAGACCTTGGATCGCTTCGGGTGGATGGTCAACCGGGACAAGTCTGACCTCTATCCCACCCAGTCTCTGATCTTCTTGGGACTTCAATTCAACACGGCCATCTGCCCGGATTTGCCTTCTGCCGGACAAACGTCTGACTCTCCTGTCAGTAGTCCTCTCCCTTCGGGCCCAGGTCCCAGTTTCCATCCACATTTGCATGGAAGTCTTGGGTCGGATGGTAGCGGCCATGGAGGCCGTACCCTTTGCCCAGTTTCATTACCGCCCCCTTCAACTGGCGATTCTCTCTCGATGGGACAGATCTCCTCTGTCTCTCCTGTTACTTTTTCTGTTCCCCGTCTTATCTCCTTCTTGCAGTCGGGATTGGGTTGTCTCTCAGTTCCCTTAAGGGTCAGGTTTCGGCCCTTTCTATTCTTTTCCAGCGTCCTCTGGCTTCTAATTTTCATGTCCAGACCTTCATTCAAGGAGTGGCGCATGCTGCCCCTCCTTATCGGTCACCTTCTCCCCCTTGGGACTTGAATCTGGTTCTGGGTGTCCTCCAAGGTGAACCTTTTGAACCCCTTAGGGAGGTGTCCCTGCGCCTCCTTTCTTGGAAAGTGGCGTTTCTTGTTGCGATCACCTCCATTCGGAGAGTGTCTGAATTGGCAGCTCTCTCCTGCTGTTCTCCGTTTCTAGTGATTCACTGTTAGGTCCTATCTCTCTATCACTTCTTCATTTCGTCAGTGCGATTCCTTTTTCGTCCTTACGGAAGGTCGTAAGGGACAACCTGCTTCCAAGGCCACCATTTCTCGGTGGATCCGGTCTGCCATTTTGGAAGCCTATCGCTGTATGGGGAAGATTCCTCCCATCAGGGTTGTGGCTCATTCTACCCGTTCTGTTGGTGCATCCTGGGCTCTCCAGAACAAAGCCTCGGCCTCGCAGATTTGCAAGGCGGCTACTTGGTCATCTTTGCACACTTTCTCGAGGTTCTACCAGGTTCATACCTTTGCATCGGCTGATGCTAGTCTGGGCCGTAAAGTGCTGCAGGCGGCAGTGGAACAGCCGCCTGCCTGACTGATTATCTGCCCACCCAAGGGACGGCTTTGGTACATCCCATGGTCTGTGTCCCCCAATGGAGTCGATAGAGAAAAGGAGATTTTTTAATGCTTACCGTAAAATCTCTCTCTCGAAGGATCCATTGGGAGACACAGCTCCCACCCTTTTGGGTTTCTCTTTGGTTCTCTCTCCAAGGGTGTGTTTAGTTATGCTTCTTCTTCTGGTTTTTGAACAGTTCGTGTTTTTTCCTTGACCTGTCGGTCCTCTCCTATTGCTCTGGTACTAAAACTGATTAGCTCAGGGCCTGGAGGCGGGTATATCCTGCTGGGAGGAGCCGACTTTTTTTGTTGCCATAGTGTCATACCTCCTAGAGACATCATCATACACCCATGGTCTGTGTCCCCCAATGGATCCTTCGAGAAAGAGATTTTACGGTAAGCATTAAAAAATCTCCTTATTTTTTAACCAATGTATATTACAAATACGCATATAATGGTATTATCTACATTGTCTAAAAAGTTTTTGTTGACAACAGGTACACTTTAACCCCTTAACGACCAAGGACGTAAATGTACGTCCTGGTGCGGCGGTACTTGATGCACCAGGATGTACATTTAAGTCCTGTACATGACCGCGAACATTGGATCGATGCTCGGGTCATGCGCGGCAGGTCCTGGCTGCTGATAGCAGCCAAGGAGCCTCTGGTAATGGCCGACATCTGTGATCGCACGGATGTCTGCCATTAACCCCTCAGATGCCGTGATTAAACGTACTAATTTGGTTTTAAAAGTTTGCTATTTGTTTTTAAGCACAAAAATAAAAGAAAAGTATGTAATCATGGTTATCTTTTTAATCGTATCGACCCACAGAATAAAGAACACATGTCATTTTTACCATAAATTGTACGGCGTAAAAACGAAACCTTCCAAAATTACCAAAATTGCGTTTTTCTTTTTCATTTCACCACATAAATAGTAGTTTTTTGGTTGCGCCATATATTTTATGGTAAAATGAGTGATGTTATTACAAAGGACAACTGGTCGTGCAAAAAACAAGCCCTCATAATATAGTCTGCGGATGAAAATATAAAAGAGTTACGATTTTTAGAAGGAGAGGAGGAAAAAACGAAAATGCAAAACTAAAATTGGCCTGGTCCTTAAGGTCAAACGGGCATGGTCCTTAAGGGGTTAATAACTAAATATGGAGAAAACAAAAAAACATGAATATGTAAAAATGAAAATTGGCCTAAAGGGGTTAACAAATGTTTACATAAACATTTGGTATCTCTGTAATCGTATGGACCTACAGAATAAGTTGCTAAATTATGGTTTTGGTTTCAGTTTCATCTCTCATAGATGCCTGGCACCTGCAGAATCCTTCCGTCAAAGACTACTTGCACTTTTCAGCAGCTCATAACTCTTACCAGAGACTGGACTACTTGTTTGTCCATTCTTCTCTCTTACCACACCTCACAGCCACAGGTATTGATGTTATTTCTCTGACCATGCTCCTGTTCACCTCTGTCTTCTCCTTTCTAAAACCACCTCTAAACCTGGAGATGGTGCCTAAATGAACACATTCTAGAGAACCCACAGGCTGTCTCAGATATTCAGTCTCATCTTGATTCCTATTTCAAGCTGAATTGTGACTCTGGCCCGCCTGTACCAGTCATATGGGAGGCCCACAAAGCCTGCATTATGGGAATTTTCATATCCTGGGGCTCTAAACTAACGAAAGCTAGCCAGCATGAGAATGACTCCCTTTTGCAATAAATAGCTGCATTGGAGAGGATCCACAAAGCCTCACATACAGCAGACACCCAGAAAGAACTATGCTTCCTCTGAGAAAAACTTCTCAACCATAAATCATCCAAAGCATACTTACATTTCAGGCACCGCATCTACGCTCATGACAATAAGCAACACATTCATGAGGTGAGAACCACTGGTGGCGCTCTTAGCACCTCCACACCAGACATTGAATTTGCTTTCCAGCGGATCTACTCCAAATTATACAACCTTAACGATAAAAGTCCTCCATCCAAAGTGAGTGAGCGGAATTTGCTGATTGAGCAGTTCCTTAAAGTTCTATCGCTTCCTCAACTGCATGAGGACATGTCTGCAGAGCTTCTCACCCCTTTTACACCAGAAGAGGTAAAAGTAGTGCTCTCCTCCCCCCCCCCCCCCCCCCCCCCCGGAAAAAGCCCTAGTCCAGACAGACTACGACTACTTTATTACAAGGAGTTTCAAGATATCTTACTACCCCCATCTCACAAATCCTGTGCTCCTCACTGTTCCAGGGTACCCCTCTCCCTAAGCAGTCTCTAGAAGTAGGGATCGATCGATTATCGGTTTGGCCGATTTTATCGTCCGATATTCATGATTTTGGGCGTTACTGGTATCGGCAATTACCTTGCCGACAGTCCTATAATGGCCCCCGCCCACACCGCGCCGCACCACCCGCCGCACCGCCCCGGCCCCATGGCCTCCCCCATCCCCGGTTTTATAATTACCTGTTCCCGGGGTCCACGCTACTTCTGGCTCCTGCTGCGTCCTGTGTTACGCTGTGCAATGACGAGTGACGTCCTCAACGCGACCTCTCTGTCAGCACGCACAGTGACAGCTCAGGAGGACGCCACCGGAGCCAGATGTAGTGTGGACCCCGGGCCCCGGGAACAGGTAATTATAAAACCGGGGATGGGGGAGGCAATGGGACCGGGGCGGTGCGGCGGTTGCGGTGATACGACTCAGGAGGACCCCCGGACAGGCAGGGGGATAGAAGTGGGTGGCGGAGGCAGTCTCTGACACTGCAAAAGCTGCTGCAGTTCATTGATTTAAAGCGCCCGCTTTAAATCAATGATCTGCAGCGGTGTCGCGTGCGGAGGGGGGGGGGGGCTGGGGGTTTCGGTGGGTTGGGGGGGGGGTGTCTAATAAAAGTCGGAGCTTCTGAATGTCTCCTTCCCATCTTCTAAAACCTCCATGCTCAAATCTCAGTCTCAGTTTGCCTGGGCTCCCACTTCCCTCAAATATCTAGGTGTCCACATCACAGCAGAGATGGGCACTCTCTATGATGCCAACTACAAACCACTTTTACATGACATACCATCCTTACTGGAGGAGTACGATATCACCCTCATATCATGGCTTCAATGTAATGTTCTCCTGAAAAAAAGCCCTGCCGGAAGCATTTTTTGCCTCTATACTGCCTCTGTTCTCTAAATTCCTCTGGAAGCAGAAGAAACTGGTAGGGATAAAAGACTGATTCAGTCTTTTATCCCTACCGTGGCTCCCTGAAACGCGTCTGGTACAGACTGCTTACTTGCACAGAGACCGGGACACATCAGAGCATTCTATTACCACAGCAGAGTCCCGAACAGTCACCGCTAATCAGCCGCAGACAGCACCGGCTCCCAGCGCTACAGCCAGCAACGTCATCTCACATCGGACCTCCATCCCTCTCCTGCTCCTGTTTCCCCATGCTGCCGGGTCACAGATGGCAGGCACCGGAGGACCTCCAGCGCTGACACGCGCATTCAAATTCAGAGGAGCCGGTAAGAGGCACATAGTGCCCGTTCTTCATTGACCTCTTCTTGTATTTTGTCCCCGTGCCGCCGGGGTATAGGAGAGCGCATCTTGCACAACTGTATATAACCTGATACGCCTGCAGCGCTATTACGCGCATCTATTTTAAGTAAACCCTGCGCAGACAGGGAAAGTGGTCTAATTTCTGAAAGCCTACAGCGCCGCCGAGCGCCAAAACTACTGTGGATTAACCCTATCAGTGCTATGTATGCTATGTGACTATTACAAGACTATTACTTTCATTACCTATCATCCACAGAAATAGGTCACCGTCATCCCCTGGACTATTGCTTGACACCTTCTCTCCCATATATCCCTCTAGTGCAATATTAGCCCCAATTGTATTTTACTCATTTTTTAATATATGGTTAATATTATTTGTGTGTCGTCCGAAGCAAGGGCACTGCCGAGGACCTCACTATGAAACTATTGTAATTAATGTAATCAAATAAATAGGGATCAACCGATATCGTTTTTTTAGGGCCGATAATCGGTGGAGGTTAGTGCCGATAGCCGATAACTTATACCGATATTCCGGTATGAGTTATCGGCTATTTATCCCCCCGCGACACCGCTGCAGATCATTGATTTAAAGTGGGCGATTTAAATCAATGAACTGTAGTGGCTTTTGCGGTGCCATAGGCCGCCGCCGCCACCCGCTTCTCTCCCCCTGCCTGTCCGGGGGTCCTGAGTCCTGTCCCCGCCATCGCTCCCCCCACTGCCGCACCGCGACCGCCCCCCCCGACCCGCCGCACCGCGACCGCCCCCCGACCCGCCGCACCGCGACCGCCCCCCCGACCCACCGCAACGCGACCGCCCCCCGACCCGCCGCACCGCGACCCCCCACCGCTCCGCCCCGGCCCCATTGCCTCATCCATCCCCAGTTTTATAATTACCTGTTCCCGGGGCCCGGGGTCCACTCTACGTCTGGCTCCGGTGGCGTCCTCCTGAGCTGTCACTGTGCGCACTGACGGTGACGTCGCACACGTCACGTCACTCGTCATTGCGCACAGTGTAACGCAGGATGCAGCAGGAGCCAGAAGTAGCATGGTCCCCGGGAACAGGTAATTATAAAACCGGGATGGGGGAGGCAATGGGGCCGGGTGGTGCGATGGGGGGTGCGACGCGATGCGGTGGGTGGGGGGTGGGGGGCCGTCGCAGTGCGTTGCGGCGGGTAGGGGGGCGGTGCGGGGGCGGGGCATTATCGGCTTATCGGCAAGGTAATTACCGATAATGCCCAAAATCGTGATTATCGGCTGATAATATCGGCCAAACAGATAATCGGTCGATCCCTACTAATAAATGTTTAATATTTGACACAACTCTTCATCTACTATCTCTTTAATATTCTATTCTTCATCTTTCATCTTATACCCCTAGCATGGCAGGACTGCTCCATTTATTTATGTATATACAGTTGGGATATACCCACAAATCTTAGGTACTGGGGTCTGCAGTCACTGTTCTATGATTGCTGTATTGTGAATTAAAACCAATAATATTGACCCCCTCTACTAGTTTTCGGTGCAGCAGCACCGTCCTCAGGAGGATAATAAGGCAACACCCTTCCTCGTGGTCCTCCCGGTCAAACATGCCCTAGGTAGATTAACTCATCATTAGGTGCCAGACAATCAGCCAATCTCTCCTGCCTGTTTAGTAGTCCAATGCACAGGTATGTCTTAACATTACCTGTGCTCCTATGATCCAAAGGGTTCATCCGCCATCCTTCAGGTGTGTAACGTCATCTGCAGCTATCATATCTTTTTTTTTTTTTATCTTTATGTAACTTTTTAGTCTCCAAAAGGGTGGTACACTAGGCCAGAAGGGCCTCCCCTATAACATCAATAAAGGAATAATCCAAGACAAAACATTCCATTTCAGAGAAATAAAACAATACAGCAATCTCCTCAACAACAACTTGATGAAATATAATCGCCACTCTCTTCCCTATTCCACCCCTCTGAAGACATATAAATAACCAACCCCAATCCCTAACCCCCCCCCATGCCCAGTTAGGCCCCGAAAAAAAACCCCACCCCAAACCCCTCTTCTCCCTCAGCACTAGGTCCAGCTTATCATATATCGCAAAGAAAAAGGAGGACGCTAGGACCTAATCTCATACTTGCTTAACTCATAAAGAGCATCCTTATAGAAAAGCTTGTCAGGGAAAACCCTCTATATTCTTATATTCTGACGTCTCACAGAATTCCCTCCAGGCATACCATGTTTGCTGAAACTGTTCACCGGCATCATGGATAAAAGAAGTCAAATTTTAAAGAGTCATTAAATCATTTAACTTGGAAACCCAGAGAGACAAAGATGGAGCATTAGATTTTTTTTACAAAGAATTGGAACACAGGCTCTAGCGGACATAACTAGAAACCTCAAAAGAGGCTTCTTATATATCTTAATGGGTACCTCACAGTGATGAAGAAGAAAAAGAGCTGGGGACAGATCTATTTTCATGCCTGTTGCAGCCTTTATGATTCGTGTTACCCCCTCCCAAAATTGGGTCAACAGAGGACATGACCAAAAAAGCCCTCTGCGTCCCCACAACGCCAGAAAGCAGACTCTACATGTGACCACATGGCATGAGGTTGAGTTGGCACTCTGTACCACCTAGATAAGATTTTATATCTAGCTTCCTAGGATTGGGAACTAATCGTGGACTGGTGTAAAACTGAGACCTCTGCACGGGGGTCAGAGAGATCTGTAGGTCCACCTCCCACTTAGAAATAAAACTCAGGGGTCCCCGGTCCGGGGGAAACATCAACACCTCATAAATTCTGGACACCGAGTGTCTCACAGAGCCATCCCCTGAGCAAAGCACCTCCATCACTGTTAATAGGGAAACAAATGCAGAAGGCAAGGGAAAAGTCAACAAACAATGGCGCAGTTAGGCAGTCCTCCATTATCCCAGCGGGCATGGGTCCACCACCTCCATCGAAGCGGAGCTGGTCAACCAATCCTGTTCGTGCAAAAGATGTCCAACCCGAAATTTACCCGCTGTTATCCAGGCTTGAAAGACCGGGTCATTCAAGCTCGGGGAGAATGAAGGACTGCCCAACACTGGCGTGATAAGGGAATTTGTAGTAAACAAACAAACCCTGCTTTTTCTATCTGCGCATGCCCCCAATGTGGGACCCAAAATGGGGGTCAAACGCAATGGCCGTACTTTGTTGGTAGGACACAAGGCAAACAGCAAAGCAGGATTTTAGTAAATGATTGTTCTAGCTCCACCCATGGCTTGCTGTGAGCATGGCAACACCAGTCAACCCCTCGTGTTAACAATACAGCTTAAAAATAGGACCGCATGTCCAGAAAGCCAATCCCTCCAGCCGCCTTTGGGCTACAGAGAGCAGCCCTTTTCAATCTCACCACTTTCCCTCCCCATACAAACTTATTTTGAAGAGATTCAAGAGCAGAATTGGGAGTCATTGGAAAGCGTGAAGAAATTTTGGTAAGATCATCATCTTCTAAGGGATACATTTAATGGCTCTGATTTAGAATAGTTTATCTTAAAATTCGGGAGCTTTGAAAAACATTCCAGTTCTTTCATGAGGACAGGATGGGAAATCCGTGGTTTGGTGATTAAAAACAAAAGGTCATCAGCATAACCCCTTAAGGACGCAGGACGTAAATGTACGTCCTGGTGAGGTGGTACTTAACGCACCAGGACGTACATTTACGTCCTGTGCATAACCGCGGGCATCGGAGCGATGCCCGTGTCATGCGCGGCTGATCCCGGCTGCTGATCGCAGCCAGGGACCCGCCGGCAATGGCTGACGCCCGCGATCTCGCGGGCGTCCGCCAATAACCCCTCAGGTGCCGGGATCAATACAGATCCCGGCATCTGCGGCAGTTCGCGATTTAAATGAACGATCGGATCGCCCGCAGCGCTGCTGCGGGGATCCGATCATTCAGAACGCCGGACGGAGGTCCCCTCTCCTTCCTCCGTCCGGCTCCCGGCGTCTCCTGCTCTGGTCTGTGATCGAGCAGACCAGAGCAGGAGATGACCGATAATACTGATCTGTTCTATGTCCTATACATAGAACAGATCAGTATTAGCAATCATGGTATTGCTATGAATAGTCCCCTATGGGGACTATTCAAGTGTAAAAAAAAATGTAAAAAAATGTAAAAGTAAAAGTTAAAAAAAAGTGAAAAATCCCCTCCCCCAATAAAAAAGTAAAACGTCCGTTTTTTCCTATTTTACCCCCAAAAAGCGTAAAAAACATTTTTTATAGACATATTTGGTATCACCGCGTGCGTAAATGTCCGAACTATTAAAATAAAATGTTAATGATCCCGTACGGTGAACGACGTGAACGAAAAAAAAAAAAAAGTCCAAAATTCCTACTTTTTTAATACATTTTATTTAAAAAAAAATTATAAAAAATGTATTAAAAGTTTTTTATATGCAAATGTGGTATCAAAAAAAAGTACAGATCATGGCGCAAAAAATGAGCCCCCATACCGCCACTTATACGGAAAAATAAAAAAGTTAGAGGTCATCAAAATAAAGGGATTATAAACGTACTAATTTGGTTAAAAAGTTTGTGATTTATTTTAAGCGCAACAATAATATAAAAGTATATAATAATGGGTATCATTTTAATCGTATTGACCCTCAGAATAAAGAACACATGTCATTTTTACCATAAATTGTACGGCGTGAAAACAAAACCTTCCAAAATTAGCAAAATTGCGTTTTTCGTTTTAATTTCCCCATAAAAATAGTGTTTTTTGGTTGCGCCATACATTTTATGATATAATGAGTGATGTCATTACAAAGGACAACTGGTCGCGCAAAAAACAAGCCCTCATACTAGTCTGTGGATCAAAATATAAAAGAGTTATGATTTTTAGAAGGCGAGGAGGAAAAAATGAAAACGTAAAAATTAAATTGTCTGAGTCCTTAAGGCCAAAATGGTCTGAGTCCTTAAGGGGATAGGATGCCTTATCTGTATCCTTGCAATATCAGGCGACCACCTGATTTTACACTAGTGGTCCCATGGTGAGAATAAAAATCAGTGGGGACAGGGGACACCCCTGTCCAGTGCCGTTATGTATTGAGAAGTCCCCTGAGAGTATGTGGTTCATCCTTACACATGCTGTTGGTGAGGAGTATAGAGCCATTATCCAATTTAAAAACACGACTGTATAAATCTGAGTGTCTCTTCCCAAAAAAAATTTAAAAAAATGAACACGATCAAATGCCTTTTCGGCGTCTGTTGAAAGTAACATGGCAGGTATAGCTGCCGATTTTGCAATGTGGATCCGGATTAATTGCTTTCATGGTATTATCCCATGCTTCCCTCTCATCATAAACCCTGCTTGGTCTGAGTGAACTACTCCCATAAGCGTCGCCAGTACCTTTAGCAAAAAGATTTAGGTCCACATTAAGCAGGAATATAGGGCAAAACCCAGCACATGTGGACGTATCCTTTCCCTCTTTTGGTAACACCACCACGTGAGCACGCGTAGAATCAGCTGGTAAGTTGGTTCCCTTAGCCAGTGCATTAAAAGCCCGTAGAAAGTGTGGTGAGAGAATATCAAGAAAAGTCTGATAGTATCCCAGGGGAATATTTAACTGAGAAAATTCAACTGCCCTTTGTAATTCTTCTGCAGATATCGGATTCTCCAAGTTGATTACATCCTATTCACAAAGAGGAAGCATACCCGAAGAAGCAATATAGTCTTGTACTATATCCCGAAAATTAGGGATTTCCATAGAGAGATGCACCACAGAGTGTGAGCGAGTGCCTATAGAAGGTATATAAGATCTTGCTTGTTGTTTTTGTAGTGCCCCTGGCAGGGTCCTCCCACATTTATTTCCGTACTCATAAAATTGCCGTCTGCATTTGGTAAGCGTAGCTTTGTCCTTATCCAGCATCAGAGAGCGGACCTCCTGCCTCTTCTGAGCTAATTCCCCTCTGATTCTTACCAATGTATGATCCGAGAAACTTATGGTATTAATAGTAACGCATTGTAATATCTGGAGGTCGTGATGCTTCAGAAAAAAAATATCTAACCTAGAGTACATATCATGTATCGTAGAATATAAAGAATAATTACGCTCTCCAGGATGTCAAATGCGCCACGCGTCCATAAATCGATGTTCATGGAGAAGTGTACCAATACGCCTCAACGTTGAAAGTCTGACTCGTGAGGCTCAAGAGCTACATTAAAATCTCCCCCCAGAATCAGGGTACCCTCCCCAAATTCACTCAGACTCCAGTGCAGAGGCCTATGCACATGATATGATACATATGTACTCTAGGTTAGATTATTTTTTTCGGAAGCATCATGACCTCAAGATAATGCAATGCGCTACTATTGATATGATAAGTTTCTCAGATCATGCATTGGTAACCATCACTATTCTGATTCCCTCTTCATATGCGCTGCAGTGGCAATGGAGAATGAATCCATCCCTTCTGAATGATGTAGTGGTGGTGGAAGATATTAAATCCACCCTGGACAATTCTTTTAAGAAAAATGTAACAGAAAATGTCCCTACTCAAGGGAAACTCATAAATGCATGGTTAGGCATATATTAGTGAAGCATGGTGTCCGTATTAAAAGAGCTAGGGCAGCCCAGCTTTCCGGCTGTTGGCACAGTTGAGAGAGCTTTATGTGCGGCATAAAATGTCCCCGACAGATAGGCCACATGTGGGTGTTTTGTTTTTTGCATTTATGTCAGAAGCGCTGTAATGATCAGCCACCCCTGTGCAAATCATCAATTTAGGCCTCAAATGTATATGGTGCGCTCTCACTCCTGAGCCTTGTTGTGTGCTCGCAGATCGCTTTACGTCCACATATTGGGTATTTCCGTACTTAGGAGAAATTGTGTTTCAAATTTTGGGGTCTTTTTTTCCCTTTTACTTCTTGTGTAAATAAAAAGTATGGGGCAACACCAGCATGTTAGTGTAAAAACTTTTCCTTTTCATAAGGGGTAATAGAAGAAAAAGCTACCAACATTTTTAAGGCAATTTCTCCCGAGTCTGGAAATACCTCATATGTGGCCCTAAACTGTTGCCTTGAAATATGACAAGGCTTAGATTTGAGAGAGTGCCATGTGCATTTGAGACCTAATTTCGGGATTTTTAGATATGCAATAGGCTGGAGGCACGCATCTACAACTTCCAGCATGCTCAGACAGCCGTTTGCTGTTTGTGCATGCTTGGAGTTGTAGTTATGCAAGATCTGGAGGGCTACAGTTTATAGACCACCGTACGGTGATCTGCAAACTGTAGCCCTCCAGATCTTGCAAAACTATAAATCTCAGCATGCGAAGACAACAAACGGCTGTCTGGGCATGCTTCGATTTGTAGTTTTGCAAGATCTGGACAGCCACAGTTTAGAGACCACTGCACAGTGATCTCCAAACTCTGGCCCTTCAGATCTTGCAAAACTACAAATCCCAGCATATTCAGAGAGTAAATGGCTGTCTGGACATGCTGGGAGTTATAGTTTTGAAAAATCTGGAGGGCCACAGTTTAGATACTATGCACAGTTGTCTCCAAACTGTGGCTCCCAGATCTTTGAGGACCTCTTCCGCATCAACGACGCCTCCTGTCAGGATGGCAGTGCCGCTGATCTTTGCCTGCCAGGGTTGAGCTGCCTGCCGCTGATCTTCACCCTCCCCTGCTCTTCCTGGACTACCAGTGGAGGGACTAAATTTTGCCCCCGCTCCCTCCTGACTAACCAATGCCAAGGATAGGAGGGGTGGCACCCCTGCCACCTCACTCCAATCCCTTCAGGGTAATAGGTGCTGTCTCAGACAGCACCGGTCACCCTTATTTTCCGATCCATTGGGTCACCAGCTTGGCCCTGAAAAACAGCGATTGCTGTTATGGGTGGGTCTCAGGCCACCCCTAGGCGATGTGCCGGGAAAAAAAGCAGCCTATAGTGAAATAATGTCATACATGCCATTCCTGGTATTAACTAGCTGAGTACCCGGTGCTGCCCAGTTTTTCCTACCTTATCCTTGTGGGGGAGGAAAAGTAACATAGGAGGAAGCTTTTGTCCTCATATCCCATCCTTAAATCCTGACCCCATATCCCCTCCTCATATGCCGACCCCAAATCCCTTCCTCCTATTCCAACCTCATATCCTGTTACCATATCTTGTCCCCATATCCTGACCTCCATATTCTGTCCTTATATCCCATCCCTATATCCTGTCCCCATATCTCGTCCCCATATCCCAACCTCATATTCTGTCCTCATATCCTGACCTCATATCCCGTCCTCAGATCCCGTCTCCATTTTCCGACCTCGTATCCCGCCCTCATATCTCGACCTCATATGCTGTCCCCATATCCCGACCTCATATCCCATCCCCATATCCCGACCTCATATGCCGACCCATATCCTGTCCTTATATCTAATCCTCATTTCTAATCCTCATATCTTGTCCTCAGGGGGGGCTGCGTTGTGGTTAAGATATTGTAAGCTGAAAATAAAATGGGTGTGGCTTAAATGGTGGGCGTGTCTAGAGCAAGATGGGGTATGGAATGTGGCCTGCCAGCCGGACTGACGCATTTTTCAGGAGATGCAGAGCGGAGATTGTGGAGTAAGGTACCAGAAGTCCTAAATACATGCATGGGAATTGAAACAAAATCCCCATCCTTCACATATCGGGGTAGGGGTTAATTTAACTATTATATATTTTTATTTGACATATAAGTAACATGTGACCAAGTATTATTTTTACTGGACTTTAACCGGTTGCTGTCTAAGGACGAGCCGGCTTGTCATGAGACCGCAAGCGGTGTATGACTCAGGCTGCATCATAACGGCCGGCCACCAGCTGATTCCTGTAGCTGGGGGCTGCCGTTATTAACCGACATAGCCGCAGGCGGCTATTAACCCTTTAGATCGCCTCTGTCAAAGTTGACAGCAGCGTCTAAAGGGACATTTAAACCATCCCTGGTGGTCCAGTGGAGTGGATTGCCCCCCCCCCCCGGAGTGCAATACACTGTGGGCGTACCCGTAGGGCTTGCCTCCCCTTCTGAGGCTGTCCCGGCTCTGTGATTGATATGGCAGAATTTTCACACCAGCCAGGTGTGAGGGGCTGAGGGATAGATGACAGCGCTGTCCACAAGCTGGATGGGTAACTTTTATTCACATGTAACGCGTTTCAAGGACGCTCCGTCCTTTTCCTCAGACATGCTAAATATACATAAAAACAACACATATATACTCATTTGGTTATAGGAACCGGAAATGACATCACAAATTAATTTGCATAAAATGACGTTTTTCCATGTGATCCAAGATAATATAAAAAAAAAATTCTTTAAAAATTCTTTATATACATGGATAAATAAATAAATAAGACTCCGAACCTACCATTGAAATGTTTTATCTATTGTCTCATTTAATCCCCTTGGCCACAAGGAGTTAAGGGAATAAATCCAAAAGGATTCCCTATTCACTAATTTTTGAAAGCGGTCATCATATTCTAAAGGGATACTTTCCAAGATAGTTAGTTTCAAACAATTGTGGTTACTGTTGTGTAAAGCTGTGGTGTGTCTTGATACACTATGTAGTATAACATTGTTTTTGATATTATATCTATGTTTATTTATGCGGGCACGTACAGTTTGTACCGTGCGGCCCACATACTGAAGCCCACACTCACATGTAAGGAGATAAATAACAAAGGAATCGGAGCAGTTAAATTTTTCTTTCAAAGAAAAAACTTTGCCTGTAGAGAAAGATGTTACTGAATCACAGGGAGGAAACGCAATCCATTCGCAGCACAGACAGCGTTTTTTAGCGCAGCGGAATGTACCAATCATGGTAGGTTTACAAATATTTGGTTTGATAATTTTATTTTTTAGTTTGCTTGGGGATAAATGATTTCTTGATGTTTTTGCTCGTCTGAATGTTAGGGTAGGACGTTTTGGGATTAATGATTTTAAAATAGGATCCGTCATAATAATTGGCCAGTGTTTATTTAATATGTTTCTTATTTTGTTTGTGGCATTGTTAAAAGTAGTAATAAAATTTAATTTGGGTGTATTTTTTTGTTTTTGTTTTACCTCATATTTAATTAAATCAGTCTGTTTTAGTCCCTCTACTCTTTTATATGCGTTTGTTAATATTTTTTGGGGTAATTTTTTTCTTTAACCCCTTAACGATGCAGGACGTAAATGTACGTCCTGGTGATGTGGTACTTAACGCACCAGGATGTACATTTACGTCCTGAGCATAGCCGCTGGCATCGGAGCGATGCCGGCATCATGTGCGGCAGGTCCCGGCTGTGGATCGCAGCCAGGGACCCGCCGGTAATGGCGGACACCCGCAATCCCGCGGATGTCCGCCATTAACCCCTCAGATGCGTGATCAATGCAGATCACGGCATCTGCAGCATCGCGGTCACTTAACAGGACGATCGGATCGCCCGCAGCGCTGCCACGGCGATCCGATCATCCTGCACGGCAGATGGAGGTCCCCTCACCTGCCTCTGCTGCCTTCCGGGAGTCTTCTGCTCTGATCTGCCTTCCTGCAGACCAGAGCAGA
>NC_079199.1:77210796-77314406 GCF_029499605.1 Hyla sarda | reverse complement strand
TTCAAGGCAACAGTTTAGGGCCACATATGGGGTATCTCTGTGCTCAGGAGAAATTGTGTTACAAATTTTGGGGGGATTTTTCTCCCATTACCCTTTGTAGAAATGGTACATTTGGGAAAAAAAACTGCACTTTAGTGGAAATTTTTTTTTTCATTTACACATCCGAATTTAACAAAAAAGTCGTCAAACACCTGTGGGGTGTTAAGGCTCACTGGACCCCTTGTTATGTTCCTTGAGGGGTGTAGTTTCCAAAATAGTATGCCATGTGTTTTGTTTTTTTGCTGTTCTGGCACCATAGGGGCTTCCTAAATGTGACATGCCCCCAAAAACCATTTCAGCAAAATTCACTCTCCAAAATCCCATTGTCGCTCCTTCCCTTCTGAGCCCTCTACTGCGCCCGCCGAACACTTGACATACACATATGAGGCATTTCCATACTTGAGAGAAATTGGGTTACACATTTTGGGGGGCTTTTTCTCCTATTCCCCCTTGTAAAATTTCAAAAACTGGGTCTACAAGAACATGCGAGTGTAAAAAATGAAGATTTTGAATTTTCTCCTTCACTTTGCTGCTATTCCTGTGAAACACCTAAAGGGTTAACAAACTTACTGAATGTCATTTTGAATACTTTGAGGGGTGCAGTTTTTATAATGGGGTTATTTATGGGGTATTTCTAATATGAAGGCCCTTCAAATCCACTTCAAAACTGAACTGGCCCCTGAAAAATTGCTTCTGAACTTTTAAGCCCTCTGATGTTTTCCAAAAGTAAAAACATGTCAACTTTATGATGCAAACATAAAGTAGACATATTGTATTTGTAAATCAATATATAATTTATTTGGAATGTCTGTTTTCCTTACAAGCAGAGAGCTTCAAAGTTAGAAAAATGCTACATTTTAAATTTTTTCATCAAATTTTGGAATTTTTCACCAAGAAATGATGCAAGAATCGACAAAAAATTACCACTAACATAAAGTAAAATATGTCACGAAAAAACAATCTCAGAATCAGAATGAAAAGTAAAGGCATCCCAGAGTTATTAATGCTTAAAGTGACAGTGGTCAGAATTGCAAAAAATGCTCCCGTCCTTAGGGTTATAATGGGCTCCGTCCCCAAGGAGTTAAAGGGGTACTCCGGTGAAAAACTTTTTTTCTGCTGAATACTACAGTGGAAATTCTGCTGACAACTGCTGAATACTACAGTGAAAATTCTGCTGACATCATGAGCACAGTGGTCTCTGCTGACATCTCTTTCCATTTTAGGAACTGTCCAGGGTAAAAGGAAATCCCCATAGCAAACATATGCTGTTCTGGACAGTTCATAATGGACAGAGATGTCAGCAGACAGTTCTGTGTTTCAAAAAGAAAATAATTTTTGCTGTAGTATTCAGCAGCTAATAAGTACAGGAAGGATTAATATTTTTTTAATAGAAGTCATTTACAAATCTGTTTAACTTTCTGGCACCAGTTGATTTTAAAAAAAAAAGTTTTTCACCGGAGTACCCCTTTAAAGATGGACAGGCAGGCTGACGGGGAGAAAGTAGGCCTGTATTTTGAACTTAAAAACTCAAATGGGTTTTTGTGTTCAAAATATGTAATTTTCCATTATGCTTCTACCCTTTCATAATCCATAATTTTTTGGGCCAGGTATTCTGATAATTTGATGAAATGAGAAGAGTATGAGTGTAGGATGGTTTGGGAAAATCTGTGTAGAAGGACAAATGGATGAAAGGATGGCAACATATGGATACTTTTTTCAAAGCAAAGGAGTGTAAAATTGGTAAAAAGTCCAATTTTGGAGATGGAGAGGAAGGCTGAAGGGGAGGAGGAGGCCTACATTTTGAACTTGAAAACCCTCATGTGTTTTTGGGTTCAAAATGTGTAATTTTCCCATATGCTGCTACCCTTATATAATCCATAATTTTTGGGAAAGGTAGACCGAAAACTTTGCGGCAAGAGCACAGTATTAGTGTAGGATGATTTCGGAAAAGGCTATTTTTAGAGATGGACAGGCAGGCTGAAGGGGAGGAGGTAGGCCTGTATTTTGAACTTAAAAACTCAAATGGATTTTTGGGTTCAAAATGTGTATTTTTCCCTTATGCTGCTATCCTTTTAAAATCCATAATTTTGGGGCTAGGTACTCCGATAACTTGTTAAAGTGAGAACAGTATGAGTGTATGATGGTTTTGGAACATAGGTGTTGAAGCACAATTCGATGAAAGGATGGCCGCATATGGCAAGTTTACTGTTTGATTTTTTTCAATGCAGTGAAGTAGCTTATAATTATTAAAAAGGGTATTTTTGGAGATGGACAGGCAGGCTGTAGGGGAGGAGGTAGGCCTGTATTTTGAACTTAAAAACTCAAATGGGCTTTTGGGTTCAAAATGTATATTTTTCCCTCATGCTGCTATCCTTTTATAATCCATAATTTTGGGGCCAGGTTGTCCGATAACTTGGCAAAGTGAAAACAGTAGGAGTGTATGATGGTTTGGGAACATAGGTGTAGAAGCACAAATCGATGAAAGGATAGCAGCATATGGCAACTTAACTGCTTGTTTTCCAAAGCAAACGAAGAGTGTATAATTATTAAAAAAGGTATTTTTGGAGATGGACAGGCAGGCTGAAGGGGAGGAGGTAGGCCTGTATTTTGAACTTAAAAACTCAAATGGGTTTTTGAGTTCAAAATGTGTATTTTTCACTAATGCTGCTATCCTTTTATAATCCATAATTTTTGGGCCTGGTAGTCTAATTTCTTGGCGACATAATAACAGTATGAGTGCATGGTTTGGGAAAATAGATGCAGAAGGACAAATGGATGAAAGGATGGCCGCATCTGGCAACTTTACTGTTTGCTTTTTTTCAATGCAAAGGAGGAGCGTATAATTATTAAAAAGGGTATTTTTGGAGATGGACAGGCAGGCTGTAGGGGAGGAGGTAGGCCTGTATTTTGAACTTAAAAACTCAAATGGGTTTTTGGGTTCAAAATGTGTTTTTTTTCACTAATGCTGCTATCCTTTTATAATTCATAATGTTTGGGGCCAGGTAGTCTAATTACTTGGCGACATAATAACAGTATGCGTGCATGGTTTGGGAAAATAGATGCAGAAGGACAAATGGATGGAAGGATGGCCGCATCTGGCAACTTTACTGTTTGCTTTTTTTCAATGCAAAGGAGGAGCGTATAATTATTAAAAAATTGTATTTTTGGAGATGGACAGGCAGGCTGTAGGGGAGGAGGTAGGCCTGTATTTTGAACTTAAAAACTCAAATGGGTTTTTGGGTTCAAAATGTGTTTTTTTCACTAATGCTGCTATCCTTTTATAATCCATAATTTTTGGGCAAGGTTGTCCGATAACTTGGCAAAGTGAAAACAGTATGAGTGTATGATGGTTTGGGAACACAGGTGTAGAAGCACAAATCGATGAAAGGATAGCAGCATATGGCAACTTAACTGTTTGTTTTTCCAAAGCAAATGAAGAGTGCATAATTATTAAAAAAGGGTATTTTTGGAGATGGACAGGCAGGCTGATGGGGAGGAGGTAGGCCTGTATTTTAAACTTAAAAACTCAAATGGGTTTTTGGGTTCAAAATGTGTATTTTTCACTAATGCTGCTATCCTTTTATAATCCATAATTTTTGTTCCAGGTAGTCCAATTACATGGCGACATAATAACAGTATGAGTGCATGGTTTGGGAAAATAGATGCGGAAGGACAAATGGATGAAAGGATGGCCGCATCTGGCAACTTTACTGTTTGCTTTTTTTCAATGCAAAGGAGGAGCGTATAATTATTAAAAAGGGTATTTTTGGAGATGGACAGGCTGGCTGTAGGGGAGAAGGTAGGCCTGTATTTTGAACTTAAAAACTCAAATGGGTTTTTGGGTTCAAAATGTGTATTTTTCCCTTATGCTGCTATCCTTTTATAATCCATAATTTTGAGGCCAGGTTGTCCGATAACTTGGCAAAGTGAAAACAGTATGAGTGTATGATGGTTTGGGAACATAGGTGTAGAAGCACAAATCGATGAAAGGATAGCAGCATATGGCAACTTAACTGTTTGTTTTCCTAAGCAAACGAAGAGTGTATAATTATTAAAAAAAAGTATTTTTGGAGATGGACAGGCAGGCTGAAGGGGAGGAGGTAGGCCTGTATTTTGAACTTAAAAACTCAAATGGGTTTTTGGGTTTAAAATGTGTATTTTTCACTAATGCTGCTATCCTTTTATAATCCATAATTTTTGGGCCTGATAGTCTAATTACTTGGCGACATAACAACAGTATGAGTGCATGGTTTGGGAAAATAGATGCAGAAGGACAAATGGATGAAAGGATGGCCGCATCTGGCAACTTTACTGTTTGCTTTTTTCAATTGCAAAGGAGAAGCGTATAATTATTAAAAAGGGTATTTTTGGAGATGGACAGGCAGGCTGTTAGGGAGGAGGTAGAAAGAAAGAAGGGGCAGCGGCACCCATTGCCGGCGCCGCTGCCCCGTTGCCTCCCCCATCCCCGGTTGTATAATTACCTGTTGCTGGGGTCGGGTCAGCGCTGCTTCAGGCCTCCGGTGTGCATCCCCTGCGTCGTTGCTATGCGCTGTATGGCGCGGCGCAATGACGAGTGACGTCACTCGTCATTGCGTCTCGCAACGCATAGCAATGATGCAGGGAACGCACACCGGAGGCCTGAAGCAGCGCGGACCCGACCCCGGCAACAGGTAATTATACAACTAGGGATGGGGGAGGCAACAGGGCCGTGGCGCCGGCAATGGGTGCCGCTGCCCCTTATCTCCCCCTGGCTATCGGTGCCGCTGCCCCATTGCCGGCGCCGCTTCTCTCCCCCTGGCTATCGGCACTGGCAATGGAACAGCGGCACCGATAGCCAGGGGGAGAGAAGGGGCAGGGGGAGAGAAGCGTCGATAGCAGGGCTCTAGACCCCAGGAAAGGCAGGGGGAGATAAGCAGGCAGCGACGGCCTCTCTCCCCCTTCCTTTCCTGGGGGCTCTGTGGGGTGAGAAGCAGTTTATCGGGGTATACATATGCACACACACGCACCCTCATTTTATGAAGGATATTTGGGTAAAACTTTTTTTACCCAAATATCCTTGGTAAAATGAGGGTGCGTGTTATAGGCCGGTGCGTTGTACACTCCGATAAATACTGTAATGTTCCCTTATGCTGCTACCCTTTTATAATCCATAATTTTTGGGCCAGGTAGTCTAATTACTTGGCGACATAATAACAGTATGAGTGCATGGTTTGGGAAAATAGATGCAGAAGGACAAATGGATGAAAGGATGGCCTCATCTGGCAACTTTACTGTTTGCTTTTTTTCAATGCAAAGGAGGAGCGTATAATTATTAAAAAGGGTATTTTTGGAGATGGACAGGCAGGCTGTAGGGGGGGGGAGGTAGGCCTGTATTTTGAACTTAAAAACTCAAATGGGTTTTTGGGTTCAAAATGTGTATTTTTCCCTTATGCTGCTATCCTTTTATAATCCATAATTTTGGGGCCAGGTTGTCCGATAACTTGGCAAAGTGAAAACAGTATGAGTGCATGATGGTTACCCCTGCTATCGGCGCTGCTGCCCCTTCTCTCCCCCTGGCTATCAGTCCCGCTGCCCCATTGCCGGCGCCAATAGCCAGGGGGAGAGAAACGGCGCCGGCAATGGGGCAGCGATGTCGACAGACAGGGGGAAAGAAGGGGCAGCGGCACCCATTGCCGGCGCCGCTGCCCCGTTGCCTCCCCCATCCCCGGTTGTATAATTACCTGTTGTTGGGGTCGGGTCAGCGCTGCTTCAGGCCTCCGGTGTGCATTCCCTGCGTCGTTGCTATGCTTTGCATGGCGCGGCGCAATGACAAGAGACGTCACTCGTCATTGCATCTCGCAACGCATAGCAATGATGCAGGGGACGCACAACAGAGGCCTGAAGCAGCTCGGACCCGACCCCGGCAACAGGTAATTATACAACTAGGGATGGGGGAGGCAACGGGGCAGCGGCACCGGCAATGTGTGCCGCTGCCCCTTATGCCCCCTGGCTATCGGTGCCGTTGCCCCATTACCGGCGCCGCTTCTCTCCCCCTGGCTATTGGCGCTGGCAATGGGACAGCGGCACCGATAGCCAGGGGGAGAGAAGCGGCGGTAGCAGGGCTCCAGACCCCAGGAAAGGCAGGGGGAGAGAAGCAGGCAGCGACGGCCTCTCTCCCCCTGCCTTTCCTGGGGGCTCTGTGGGTTGAGAAGCAGTGTATCGGGGTACACACATGCACACAAACGCACCCTCATTTTATGAAGGATATTTGGGTAAAAACTTTTTTTACCCAAATATCCTTGGTAAAATGAGGGTGCGTGTTATAGGCCGGTGCGTTGTACACCCCGATAAATACGGTAATGTTCCCTTATGCTGCTACCCTTTTATAATCCATAATTTTTGGGCCAGGTAGTCTAATTACTTGGCGACATAATAACAGTATGAGTGCATGGTTTGGGAAAATAGATGCAGAAGGACAAATGGATGAAAGGATGGCCGCATCTGGCAACTTTACTGTTTGCTTTTTTTCAATGCAAAGGAGGAGCGTATAATTATTAAAAAGGGTATTTTTGGAAATGGACAGGCAGGCTGTAGGGGAGGAGGTAGGCCTGTATTTTGAACTTAAAAACTCAAATGGGTTTTTGGGTTCAAAATGTGTATTTTTCACTAATGCTGCTATCCTTTTATAAACCATAATTTTTGGGCCAGGTAGTCTAATTACTTGGCGACATAATAACAGTATGAGTGCATGGTTTGGGAAAATAGATGCAGAAGGACAAATGGATGAAAGGATGGCCGCATCTGGCAACTTTACTGTTTGCTTTTTTTCAATGCAAAGGAGGAGCGTATAATTATTAAAAATGGTATTTTTGGAGATGGACAGGCAGGCTGTAGGGGAGGAGGTAGGCCTGTATTTTGAACTTAAAAACTCAAATGGGTTTTTGGGTTCAAAATGTGTTTTTTTCACTAATGCTGCTATCCTTTTATAATCCATAATTTTTGGGCAAGGTAGTCTAATTACTTGGCGACATAATAACAGTATGAGTGCATGGTTTGGGAAAATAGATGCAGAAGGACAAATGGATGAAAGGATGGCCGCATCTGGCAACTTTACTGTTTGCTTTTTTTCAATGCAAAGGAGGAGCGTATAATTATTAAAAGGGTATTTTTGGAGATGGACAGGCAGGCTGTAGGGGAGGAGGTAGGCCTGTATTTTGAACTTAAAAACTCAAATGGGTTTTTGGGTTCAAAATGTGTATTTTTCACTAATGCTGCTATCCTTTTATAAACCATAATTTTTGGGCCAGGTAGTCTAATTACTTGGCGACATAATAACAGTATGAGTGCATGGTTTGGGAAAATAGATGCAGAAGGACAAATGGATGAAAGGATGGCCGCATCTGGCAACTTTACTGTTTGTTTTTTTTCAATGCAAAGGAGAGGCGTATAATTATTAAAAATCGTATTTTTGGAGATGGACAGGCAGGCTGTAGGGGAGGAGGTAGGCCTGTATTTTGAACTTAAAAACTCAAATGGGTTCTTGGGTTCAAAATGTTTTTTTTTCACTAATGCTGCTATCCTTTTATAATTCATAATGTTTGGGCCAGGTAGTCTAATTACTTGGCGACATAATAACAGTATGAGTGCATGGTTTGGGAAAATAGATGCAGAAGGACAAATGGATGAAAGGATGGCCGCATCTGGCAACTTTACTGTTTGCTTTTTTTCAATGCAAAGGAGGAGCGTATAATTATTTAAAAGGGTATTTTTGGAGATGGAAAGGCAGGCTGTAGGGGAGGAGGTAGGCCTGTATTTTGAACTTAAAAACTCAAATGGGGTTTTGGGTTCAAAATGTGTATTTTTCACTAATGCTGCTATCCTTTTATAATCCATAATTTTTGGGCAAGGTAGTCAAATTACTTGGCGACATAATAACAGTATGAGTGCATGGTTTGGGAAAATAGATGCAGAAGGACAAATGGATGAAAGGATGGCCACATCTGGCAACTTTACTGTTTGCTTGTTTTCAATGCAAAGGAGGAGCGTATAATTATTAAAAGGCTATTTTTGGAGATGGACAGGCAGGCTGTAGGGGAGGAGGTAGGCCTGTATTTTGAACTTAAAAACTCAAATGGGTTTTTGGGTTCAAAATGTGTATTTTTCACTAATGCTGCTATCCTTTTATAATCCATAATTTTTGAGCAAGGTAGTCTAATTACTTGGCGACATAATAACAGTATAAGTGCATGGTTTGGGAAAATAGATGCAGAAGGACAAATGGATGAAAGGATGGCCGCATCTGGCAACTTTACTGTTTGCTTTTTTTCAATGCAAAGGAGGAGCGTATAATTATTAAAAAGGGTATTTTGTGAGATGGACAGGCAGGCTGTAGGGGAGGAGGTAGGCCTGTATTTTGAATTTAAAAACTCAAATGGGTTTTTGGGTTCAAAATGTGTATTTTTCCCTTATGCTGCTATCCTTTTATAATCCATAATTTTTGGGCCAGGTAGTCTAATTACTTGGCGACATAATAACAGTATGAGTGCGTGGTTTGGGAAAATAGATGCAGAAGGACAAATGGATGAAAGGATGGCCGCATCTGGCAACTTTACTGTTTGCTTTTTTCAATGCAAAGGAGGAGCGTATAATTATTAAAAAGGGTATTTTTGGAGATGGACAGGCAGGTTGTAGGGGAGGAGGTAGGCCTGTATTTTGAACTTAAAAACTCAAATGGATTTTTGGGTTCAAAATGTGTATTTTTCCCTTATGCTGCTATCCTTTTATAATCCATAATTTTGGGGCCAGGTTGTCCGATAACTTGGCAAAGTGAAAACAGTATGAGTGTATGATGGTTTGGGAACATAGGTGTAGAAGCACAAATCGATGAAAGGATAGCAGCATATGGCAACTTAACTGTTTGTTTTTCCAAAGCAAATGAAGAGTGCATAATTATTAAAAAAGGGTATTTTTGGAGATGGACAGGCAGGCTGATGGGGAGGAGGTAGGCCTGTATTTTGAACTTAAAAACTCAAATGGGTTTTTGGGTTCAAAATATGTATTTTTCCCTTATGCTGCTATCCTTTTATAATCCATAATTTTTGGGCCAGGTAGTCTAATTACTTGGCGACATAATAACAGTATGAGTGCATGGTTTGGGAAAATAGATGCAGAAGGACAAATGGATGAAAGGATGGCCGCATCTGGCACCTTTACTGTTTGCTTTTTTTCAATGCAAAGGAGGAGCGTATAATTATTAAAAAGGGTATTTTTGGAGATGGACAGGCAGGCTGTAGGGGAGGAGGTAGAAAGAAAGAAAGAAGGGTCAGCGGCACCCATTGCCGGCGCCGCTTCCCTGTTGCCTCCCCCATCCCCGGTTGTATAATTACCTGTTGCTGGGGTCGGGTCAGCGCTGCTTCAGGCCTCCGGGGTGCATCCCCTGCGTCATTGCTATGCGCTGCATGGCGCGGCGCAATGACGAGTGACATCACTCGTCATTGCGCCTCGCAACGCATAGCAATGATGTAGGGGACGCACACCGGAGGCCTGAAGCAGCGCGGACCCGACCCTGGCAACAGGTAATTATACAACTAGATATGGGGGAGGCAACGGGGCAGCGGCGACGGCAATGGGTGCCGCTGCCCCTTATCTCCCCTGGCTATCGGTGCAGCTGCCCCATTGCCGACACCGCTTCTCTCCCCCTGGCTATCGGCGCTGGCAATGGGACAGCGGCACCGATAGCCAGGGGGAGAGAAGGGGCAGCGGTGCCGATAGCAGGGGGAGAGAAGCGGCGGCAGCAGGGCTCTAGACCCCAGGAAAGGCAGGGGGAGAGAAGCAGGCAGCGACGGCCTCTCTCCCCCTGCCTTTCCGGGGGGCTCTGTGGGGTGAGAAGCAGTGTATCGGGGTATACACATGCACACACACGCACCCTCATTTTATGAAGGATATTTGGGTAAAAAAATTCTTTTACCCAAATATCCTTGATAAAATGAGGGTGTGTGTTATAGGCGGATGCGTGGTACACCCCGATAAATACGGTAATGTTCCCTTATGCTGCTACCCTTTTATAATCCATAATTTTTGGGCCAGGTAGTCTAATTACTTGGTGACATAATAACAGTATGAGTGCATGGTTTGGGAAAATAGATGCAGAAGGACAAATGGATGAAAGGATGGCCGCATCTGGCAACTTTACTGTTTGCTTTTTTTCAATGCAAAGGAGGAGCGTATAATTATTAAAAAGGGTATTTTTGGAGATGGACAGGCAGGCTGTAGGGGAGGAGGTAGGCCTGTATTTTGAACTTAAAAACTCAAATGGGTTTTTGGGTTCAAAATGTGTATTTTTCACTAATGCTGCTATCCTTTTATAATCCATAATTTTTGGGCAAGGTAGTCTAATTACTTGGCGACATAATAACAGTATGAGTGCGTGGTTTGGGAAAATAGATGCAGAAGGACAAATGGATGAAAGGATGGCCGCATCTGGCAACTTTACTGTTTGCTTTTTTTCAATGCAAAGGAGGAGCGTATAATTATTAAAAGGCTATTTTTGGAGATGGACAGGCAGGCTGTAGGGGAGGAGGTAGGCCTGTATTTTGAACTTAAAAACTTAAATGGGTTTTTGGGTTCAAAATGTGTATTTTTCACTAATGCTGCTATCCTTTTATAAACCATAATTTTTGGGCCAGGTAGTCTAATTACTTGGCGTCATAATAACAGTATGAGTGCATGGTTTGGGAAAATAGATGCAGAAGGACAAATGGATGAAAGGATGGCCGCATCTGGCAACTTTACTGTTTGCTTTTTTCAATGCAAAGGAGGAGCGTATAATTATTAAAAAGGGTATTTTTGGAGATGGACAGGCAGGTTGTAGGGGAGGAGGTAGGCCTGTATTTTGAACTTAAAAACTCAAATGGGTTTTTGGGTTCAAAATGTGTATTTTTCCCTTATGCTGCTATCCCTTTATAATCCATAATTTTTGGGCCAGGTAGTCTAATTACTTGGCGACATAATAACAGTATGAGTGCGTGGTTTGGGAAAATAGATGCAGAAGGACAAATGGATGAAAGGATGGCCGCATCTGGCAACTTTACTGTTTGCTTTTTTTCAATGCAAAGGAGGAGCGTATAATTATTAAAAGGCTATTTTTGGAGATGGACAGGCAGGCTGTAGGGGAGGAGGTAGGCCTGTATTTTGAACTTAAAAACTCAAATGGGTTTTTGGGTTCAAAATGTGTATTTTTCCCTTATGCTGCTATCCTTTTATAATCCATAATTTTGGGGCCAGGTTGTCCGATAACTTGGCAAAGTGAAAACAGTATGAGTGTATGATGGTTTGGGAACATAGGTGTAGAAGCACAAATCGATGAAAGGATAGCAGCATATGGCAACTTAACTGTTTGTTTTTCCAAAGCAAATGAAGAGTGCATAATTATTAAAAAAAGGGTATTTTTGGAGATGGACAGGCAGGCTGATGGGGAGGAGGTAGGCCTGTATTTTGAACTTAAAAACTCAAATGGGTTTTTGGGTTCAAAATATGTATTTTTCCCTTATGCTGCTATCCTTTTATAATCCATAATTTTTGGGCCAGGTAGTCTAATTACTTGGCGACATAATAACAGTATGAGTGCATGGTTTGGGAAAATAGATGCAGAAGGACAAATGGATGAAAGGATGGCCGCATCTGGCACCTTAACTGTTTGCTTTTTTTCAATGCAAAGGAGCAGCGTATAATTATTAAAAAGGGTATTTTTGGAGATGGACAGGCAGGCTGTAGGGGAGGAGGTAGAAAGAAAGAAAGAAGGGGCAGCGGCACCCATTGCCGGCGCCGCTTCCCTGTTGCCTCCCCCATCCCCGGTTGTATAATTACCTGTTGCTGGGGTCGGGTCAGCGCTGCTTCAGGCCTCCGGGGTGCATCCCCTGCGTCATTGCTATGCGCTGCATGGCGCGGCGCAATGACGAGTGACATCACTCGTCATTGCGTCTCGCAACGCATAGCAATGATGTAGGGGACGCACACCGGAGGCCTGAAGCAGCGCGGACCCAACCCTGGCAACAGGTAATTATACAACTAGGGATGGGGGAGGCAACGGGGCAGCGGCGACGGCAATGGGTGCCGCTGCCCCTTATCTCCCCCTGGCTATCGGTGCAGCTGCCCCATTGCCGACACCGCTTCTCTCCCCCTGGCTATCGGCGCTGGCAATGGGACAGCGGCACCGATAGCCAGGGGGAGAGAAGGGGCAGCGGTGCCGATAGCAGGGGGAGAGAAGCGGCGGTAGCAGGGCTCTAGACCCCAGGAAAGGCAGGGGGAGAGAAGCAGGCAGCGACGGCCTCTCTCCCCCTGCCTTTCCTGGGGGCTCTGTGGGGTGAGAAGCAGTGTATCGGGGTATACACATGCACACACACGCACCCTCATTTTATGAAGGATATTTGGGTAAAAAAATTCTTTTACCCAAATATCCTTGATAAAATGAGGGTGTGTGTTATAGGCGGATGCGTGGTACACCCCGATAAATACGGTAATGTTCCCTTATGCTGCTACCCTTTTATAATCCATAATTTTTGGGCCAGGTAGTCTAATTACTTGGTGACATAATAACAGTATGAGTGCATGGTTTGGGAAAATAGATGCAGAAGGACAAATGGATGAAAGGATGGCCTCATCTGGCACCTTTACTGTTTGCTTTTTTTTCAATGCAAAGGAGGAGTGTATAATTATTAAAAAGGTTTTTTTTGGAGATGGACAGGCAGGCTGTAGGGGAGGAGGTAGGCCTGTATTTTGAACTTAAAAACTCAAATGGGTTTTTGGGTTCAAAATGTGTATTTTTCCCTCATGCTGCTATCCTTTTATAATCCATAATTTTGGGGCCAGGTTGTTCGATAACTTGGCAAAGTGAAAACAGTATAAGTGCATGATGGTTACCCCTGCTATCGGCGCTGCTGCCCCTTCTCTCCCCCTGGCTATCAGTCCCGCTGCCCCATTGCCGGCGCCGATAGCCAGGGGGAGAGAAACGGCGGCGGCAATGGGGCAGCGATGTCGACAGACAGGGGGAAAGAAGGGGCAGCGGCACCCATTGCCGGCGCCGCTGCCCCGTTGCCTCCCCCATCCCCGGTTGTATAATTACCTGTTGTTGGGGTCGGGTCAGCGCTGCTTCAGGCCTCCGGTGTTTATTCCCTGCGTCGTTGCTATGCTTTGCATGGCGCGGCGCAATGACGAGAGACGTCACTCGTCATTGCATCTCGCAACGCATAGCAATGATGCAGGGGACGCACAACAGAGGCCTGAAGCAGCTCGGACCCGACCCCGGCAACAGGTAATTATACAACTAGGGATGGGGGAGGCAACGGGGCAGCGGCACCGGCAATGTGTGCCGCTGCCCCTTATGCCCCCTGGCTATCGGTGCCGTTGCCCCATTACCGGCGCCGCTTCTCTCCCCCTGGCTATCGGCGCTGGCAATGGGACAGCGGCACCGATAGCCAGGGGGAGAGAAGCGGCGGTAGCAGGGCTCCAGACCCCAGGAAAGGCAGGGGGAGAGAAGCAGGCAGCGACGGCCTCTCTCCCCCTGCCTTTCCTGGGGGCTCTGTGGGTTGAGAAGCAGTGTATCGGGGTACACACATGCACACAAACGCAGCCTCATTTTATGAAGGATATTTGGGTAAAAACTTTTTTTACCCAAATATCCTTGGTAAAATGAGGGTGCGTGTTATAGGCCGGTGCGTTGTACACCCCGATAAATACGGTAATGTTCCCTTATGCTGCTACCCTTTTATAATCCATAATTTTTGGGCCAGGTAGTCTAATTACTTGGCGACATAATAACAGTATGAGTGCATGGTTTGGGAAAATAGATGCAGAAGGACAAATGGATGAAAGGATGGCCGCTTCTGGCAACTTTACTGTTTGCTTTTTTTCAATGCAAAGGAGGAGCGTATAATTATTAAAAAGGGTATTTTTGGAAATGGACAGGCAGGCTGTAGGGGAGGAGGTAGGCCTGTATTTTGAACTTAAAAACTCAAATGGGTTTTTGGGTTCAAAATGTGTATTTTTCACTAATGCTGCTATCCTTTTATAAACCATAATTTTTGGGCCAGGTAGTCTAATTACTTGGCGACATAATAACAGTATGAGTGCATGGTTTGGGAAAATAGATGCAGAAGGACAAATGGATGAAAGGATGGCCGCATCTGGCAACTTTACTGTTTGCTTTTTTTCAATGCAAAGGAGGAGCGTATAATTATTAAAAATGGTATTTTTGGAGATGGACAGGCAGGCTGTAGGGGAGGAGGTAGGCCTGTATTTTGAACTTAAAAACTCAAATGGGTTTTTGGGTTCAAAATGTGTTTTTTTCACTAATGCTACTATCCTTTTATAATCCATAATTTTTGGGCAAGGTAGTCTAATTACTTGGCGACATAATAACAGTATGAGTGCATGGTTTGGGAAAATAGATGCAGAAGGACAAATGGATGAAAGGATGGCCGCATCTGGCAACTTTACTGTTTGCTTTTTTTCAATGCAAAGGAGGAGCGTATAATTATTAAAAGGGTATTTTTGGAGATGGACAGGCAGGCTGTAGGGGAGGAGGTAGGCCTGTATTTTGAACTTAAAAACTCAAATGGGTTTTTGGGTTCAAAATGTGTATTTTTCACTAATGCTGCTATCCTTTTATAAACCATAATTTTTGGGCCAGGTAGTCTAATTACTTGGCGACATAATAACAGTATGAGTGCATGGTTTGGGAAAATAGATGCAGAAGGACAAATGGATGAAAGGATGGCCGCATCTGGCAACTTTACTGTTTGCTTTTTTTCAATGCAAAGGAGAGGCGTATAATTATTAAAAATCGTATTTTTGGAGATGGACAGGCAGGCTGTAGGGGAGGAGGTAGGCCTGTATTTTGAACTTAAAAACTCAAATGGGTTTTTGGGTTCAGAATGGTTTTTTTTCACTAATGCTGCTATCCTTTTATAATTCATAATGTTTGGGCCAGGTAGTCTAATTACTTGGCGACATAATAACAGTATGAGTGCATGGTTTGGGAAAATAGATGCAGAAGGACAAATGGATGAAAGGATGGCCGCATCTGGCAACTTTACTGTTTGCTTTTTTTCAATGCAAAGGAGGAGCGTATAATTATTAAAAAGGGTATTTTTGGAGATGGAAAGGCAGGCTGTAGGGGAGGAGGTAGGCCTGTATTTTGAACTTAAAAACTCAAATGGGTTTTTGGGTTCAAAATGTGTATTTTTCACTAATGCTGCTATCCTTTTATAAACCATAATTTTTGGGCCAGGTAGTCTAATTACTTGGCGACATAATAACAGTATGAGTGCATGGTTTGGGAAAATAGATGCAGAAGGACAAATGGATGAAAGGATGGCCGCATCTGGCAACTTTACTGTTTGCTTTTTTTCAATGCAAAGGAGGAGCGTATAATTATTAAAAATTGTATTTTTGGAGATGGACAGGCAGGCTGTAGGGGAGGAGGTAGGCCTGTATTTTGAACTTAAAAACTCAAATGGGTTTTTGGGTTCAAAATGTGTTTTTTTCACTAATGCTACTATCCTTTTATAAACCATAATTTTTGGGCCAGGTAGTCTAATTACTTGGCGACATAATAACAGTATGAGTGCATGGTTTGGGAAAATAGATGCAGAAGGACAAATGGATGAAAGGATGGCCGCATCTGGCAACTTTACTGTTTGCTTTTTTTCAATGCAAAGGAGGAGCGTATAATTATTAAAAATGGTATTTTTGGAGATGGACAGGCAGGCTGTAGGGGAGGAGGTAGGCCTGTATTTTGAACTTAAAAACTCAAATGGGTTTTTGGGTTCAAAATGTGTTTTTTTCACTAATGCTACTATCCTTTTATAATCCATAATTTTTGGGCAAGGTAGTCTAATTACTTGGCGACATAATAACAGTATGAGTGCATGGTTTGGGAAAATAGATGCAGAAGGACAAATGGATGAAAGGATGGCCGCATCTGGCAACTTTACTGTTTGCTTTTTTTCAATGCAAAGGAGGAGCGTATAATTATTAAAAGGGTATTTTTGGAGATGGACAGGCAGGCTGTAGGGGAGGAGGTAGGCCTGTATTTTGAACTTAAAAACTCAAATGGGTTTTTGGGTTCAAAATGTGTATTTTTCACTAATGCTGCTATCCTTTTATAAACCATAATTTTTGGGCCAGGTAGTCTAATTACTTGGCGACATAATAACAGTATGAGTGCATGGTTTGGGAAAATAGATGCAGAAGGACAAATGGATGAAAGGATGGCCGCATCTGGCAACTTTACTGTTTGCTTTTTTTCAATGCAAAGGAGAGGCGTATAATTATTAAAAATCGTATTTTTGGAGATGGACAGGCAGGCTGTAGGGGAGGAGGTAGGCCTGTATTTTGAACTTAAAAACTCAAATGGGTTTTTGGGTTCAGAATGGTTTTTTTTCACTAATGCTGCTATCCTTTTATAATTCATAATGTTTGGGCCAGGTAGTCTAATTACTTGGCGACATAATAACAGTATGAGTGCATGGTTTGGGAAAATAGATGCAGAAGGACAAATGGATGAAAGGATGGCCGCATCTGGCAACTTTACTGTTTGCTTTTTTTCAATGCAAAGGAGGAGCGTATAATTATTAAAAAGGGTATTTTTGGAGATGGAAAGGCAGGCTGTAGGGGAGGAGGTAGGCCTGTATTTTGAACTTAAAAACTCAAATGGGTTTTTGGGTTCAAAATGTGTATTTTTCACTAATGCTGCTATCCTTTTATAAACCATAATTTTTGGGCCAGGTAGTCTAATTACTTGGCGACATAATAACAGTATGAGTGCATGGTTTGGGAAAATAGATGCAGAAGGACAAATGGATGAAAGGATGGCCGCATCTGGCAACTTTACTGTTTGCTTTTTTTCAATGCAAAGGAGGAGCGTATAATTATTAAAAATTGTATTTTTGGAGATGGACAGGCAGGCTGTAGGGGAGGAGGTAGGCCTGTATTTTGAACTTAAAAACTCAAATGGGTTTTTGGGTTCAAAATGTGTTTTTTTCACTAATGCTACTATCCTTTTATAATCCATAATTTTTGGGCAAGGTAGTCTAATTACTTGGCGACATAATAACAGTATGAGTGCATGGTTTGGGAAAATAGATGCAGAAGGACAAATGGATGAAAGGATGGCCGCATCTGGCAACTTTACTGTTTGCTTTTTTTCAATGCAAAGGAGGAGCGTATAATTATTAAAAGGGTATTTTTGGAGATGGACAGGCAGGCTGTAGGGGAGGAGGTAGGCCTGTATTTTGAACTTAAAAACTCAAATGGGTTTTTGGGTTCAAAATGTGTATTTTTCACTAATGCTGCTATCCTTTTATAAACCATAATTTTTGGGCCAGGTAGTCTAATTACTTGGCGACATAATAACAGTATGAGTGCATGGTTTGGGAAAATAGATGCAGAAGGACAAATGGATGAAAGGATGGCCGCATCTGGCAACTTTACTGTTTGCTTTTTTTCAATGCAAAGGAGAGGCGTATAATTATTAAAAATCGTATTTTTGGAGATGGACAGGCAGGCTGTAGGGGAGGAGGTAGGCCTGTATTTTGAACTTAAAAACTCAAATGGGTTTTTGGGTTCAAAATGGTTTTTTTTCACTAATGCTGCTATCCTTTTATAATTCATAATGTTTGGGCCAGGTAGTCTAATTACTTGGCGACATAATAACAGTATGAGTGCATGGTTTGGGAAAATAGATGCAGAAGGACAAATGGATGAAAGGATGGCCGCATCTGGCAACTTTACTGTTTGCTTTTTTTCAATGCAAAGGAGGAGCGTATAATTATTAAAAAGGGTATTTTTGGAGATGGAAAGGCAGGCTGTAGGGGAGGAGGTAGGCCTGTATTTTGAACTTAAAAACTCAAATGGGTTTTTGGGTTCAAAATGTGTATTTTTCACTAATGCTGCTATCCTTTTATAATCCATAATTTTTAGGCAAGGTAGTCTAATTACTTGGCGACATAATAACAGTATGAGTGCATGGTTTGGGAAAATAGATGCAGAAGGACAAATGGATGAAAGGATGGCCACATCTGGCAACTTTACTGTTTGCTTTTTTTCAATGCAAAGGAGGAGCGTATAATTATTAAAAGGGTATTTTTGGAGATGGACAGGCAGGCTGTAGGGGAGGCGGTAGACCTGTATTTTGAACTTAAAAACTCAAATGGGTTTTTGGGTTCAAAATGTGTATTTTTCACTAATCCTGCTATCCTTTTATAAACCATAATTTTTGGGCCAGGTAGTCTAATTACTTGGCGACATAATAACAGTATGAGTGCATGGTTTGGGAAAATAGATGTAGAAGGACAAATGGATGAAAGGATGGCCTCATCTGGCAACTTTACTGTTTGCTTTTTTTCAATGCAAAGGAGGAGCGTATAATTATTAAAAAGAGTATTTTTGGAGATGGACAGGCAGGCTGTAGGGGAGGAGGTAGGCCTGTATTTTGAACTTAAAAACTCAAATGGGTTTTTGGGTTCAAAATGTGTATTTTTCCCTTATGCTGCTATCCTTTTATAATCCATAATTTTGGGCCAGGTTGTCCGATAACTTGGCAAAGTGAAAACAGTATGAGTGTATGATGGTTTGGGAACATAGGTGTAGAAGCACAAATCGATGAAAGGATAGCAGCATATGGCAACTTAACTGTTTGTTTTTCCAAAGCAAATGAAGAGTGCATAATTATTTAAAAAGGGTATTTTTGGAGATGGACAGACAGGCTGATGGGGAGGAGGTAGGCCTGTATTTTGAACTCTAAAACTCAAATGGGTTTTTGGGTTCAAAATATGTATTTTTCCCTTATGCTGCTATCCTTTTATAATCCATAATTTTTGGGCCAGGTAGTCTAATTACTTGGCGACATAATAACAGTATGAGTGCATGGTTTGGGAAAATAGATGCAGAAGGACAAATGGATGAAAGGATGGCCGCATCTGGCAACTTTACTGTTTGCTTTTTTTCAATGCAAAGGAGAGGCGTATAATTATTAAAAATCGTATTTTTGGAGATGGACAGGCAGGCTGTAGGGGAGGAGGTAGGCCTGTATTTTGAACTTAAAAACTCAAATGGGTTTTTGGGTTCAAAATGGTTTTTTTTTCACTAATGCTGCTATCCTTTTATAATTCATAATGTTTGGGCCAGGTAGTCTAATTACTTGGCGACATAATAACAGTATGAGTGCATGGTTTGGGGAAAATAGATGCAGAAGGACAAATGGATGAAAGGATGGCCGCATCTGGCAACTTTACTGTTTGCTTTTTTTCAATGCAAAGGAGGAGCGTATAATTATTAAAAAGGGTATTTTTGGAGATGGAAAGGCAGGCTGTAGGGGAGGAGGTAGGCCTGTATTTTGAACTTAAAAACTCAAATGGGTTTTTGGGTTCAAAATGTGTATTTTTCACTAATGCTGCTATCCTTTTATAATCCATAATTTTTGGGCAAGGTTGTCTAATTACTTGGCGACATAATAACAGTATGAGTGCATGGTTTGGGAAAATAGATGCAGAAGGACAAATGGATGAAAGGATGGCCACATTTGGCAACTTTACTGTTTGCTTTTTTTCAATGCAAAGGAGGAGCGTATAATTATTAAAAGGGTATTTTTGGAGATGGACAGGCAGGCTGTAGGGGAGGCGGTAGGCCTGTATTTTGAACTTAAAAACTCAAATGGGTTTTTGGGTTCAAAATGTGTATTTTTCACTAATCCTGCTATCCTTTTATAAACCATAATTTTTGGGCCAGGTAGTCTAATTACTTGGCGACATAATAACAGTATGAGTGCATGGTTTGGGAAAATAGATGCAGAAGGACAAATGGATGAAAGGATGGCCTCATCTGGCAACTTTACTGTTTGCTTTTTTTCAATGCAAAGGAGGAGCGTATAATTATTAAAAAGAGTATTTTTGGAGATGGACAGGCAGGCTGTAGGGGAAGAGGTAGGCCTGTATTTTGAACTTAAAAACTCAAATGGGTTTTTGGGTTCAAAATGTGTATTTTTCCCTTATGCTGCTATCCTTTTATAATCCATAATTTTGGGGCCAGGTTGTCCGATAACTTGGCAAAGTGAAAACAGTATGAGTGTATGATGGTTTGGGAACATAGGTGTAGAAGCACAAATCGATGAAAGGATAGCAGCATATGGCAACTTAACTGTTTGTTTTTCCAAAGCAAATGAAGAGTGCATAATTATTAAAAAAAGGGTATTTTTGGAGATGGACAGGCAGGCTGATGGGGAGGAGGTAGGCCTGTATTTTGAACTTAAAAACTCAAATGGGTTTTTGGGTTCAAAATGTGTATTTTTCCCTTATGCTGCTATCCTTTTATAATCCATAATTTTTGGGCCAGGTAGTCTAATTACTTGGCGACATAATAACAGTATGAGTGCGTGGTTTGGGAAAATAGATGCAGAAGGACAAATGGATGAAAGGATGGCCGCATCTGGCAACTTTACTGTTTGCTTTTTTTCAATGCAAAGGAGGAGCGTATAATTATTAAAAGGCTATTTTTGGAGATGGACAGGCAGGCTGTAGGGGAGGAGGTAGGCCTGTATTTTGAACTTAAAAACTTAAATGGGTTTTTGGGTTCAAAATGTGTATTTTTCACTAATGCTGCTATCCTTTTATAAACCATAATTTTTGGGCCAGGTAGTCTAATTACTTGGCGTCATAATAACAGTATGAGTGCATGGTTTGGGAAAATAGATGCAGAAGGACAAATGGATGAAAGGATGGCCGCATCTGGCAACTTTACTGTTTGCTTTTTTCAATGCAAAGGAGGAGCGTATAATTATTAAAAAGGGTATTTTTGGAGATGGACAGGCAGGTTGTAGGGGAGGAGATAGGCCTGTATTTTGAACTTAAAAACTCAAATGGATTTTTGGGTTCAAAATGTGTATTTTTCCCTTATGCTGCTATCCTTTTATAATCCATAATTTTGGGGCCAGGTTGTCCGATAACTTGGCAAAGTGAAAACAGTATGAGTGTATGATGGTTTTGGAACATAGGTGTAGAAGCACAAATCGATGAAAGGATAGCAGCATATGGCAACTTAACTGTTTGTTTTTCCAAAGCAAATGAAGAGTGCATAATTATTAAAAAAGGGTATTTTTGGAGACGGACAGGCATTCTGATGGGGAGGAGGTAGGCCTGTATTTTGAACTTAAAAACTCAAATGGGTTTTTGGGTTCAAAATATGTATTTTTCCCTTATGCTGCTATCCTTTTATAATCCATAATTTTTGGGCCAGGTAGTCTAATTACTTGGCGACATAATAACAGTATGAGTGCATGGTTTGGGAAAATAGATGCAGAAGGACAAATGGATGAAAGGATGGCCGCATCTGGCACCTTTACTGTTTGCTTTTTTTCAATGCAAAGGAGGAGCGTATAATTATTAAAAAGGGTATTTTTGGAGATGGACAGGCAGGCTGTAGGGGAGGAGGTAGAAAGAAAGAAAGAAGGGTCAGCAGCACCCATTGCCGGCGCCGCTTCCCTGTTGCCTCCCCCATCCCCGGTTGTATAATTACCTGTTGCTGGGGTCGGGTCAGTGCTGCTTCAGGCCTCCGGGGTGCATCCCCTGCGTCATTGCTATGCGCTGCATGGCGCGGCGCAATGACGAGTGACATCACTCGTCATTGCGTCTCGCAACGCATAGCAATGATGTAGGGGACGCACACCGGAGGCCTGAAGCAGCGCGGACCCGACCCTGGCAACAGGTAATTATACAACTAGGGATGGGGGAGGCAACGGGGCAGCGGCGACGGCAATGGGTTCCGCTGCCCCTTATCTCCCCTGGCTATCGGTGCAGCTGCCCCATTGCCGACACCGCTTCTCTCCCCCTGGCTATCGGCGCTGGCAATGGGACAGCGGCACCGATAGCCAGGGGGAGAGAAGGGGCAGCGGTGCCGATAGCAGGGGGAGAGAAGCGGCGGTAGCAGGGCTCTAGACCCCAGGAAAGGCAGGGGGAGAGAAGCAGGCAGCGACGGCCTCTCTCCCCCTGCCTTTCCTGGGGGCTCTGTGGGGTGAGAAGCAGTGTATCGGGGTATACACATGCACACACACGCACCCTCATTTTATGAAGGATATTTGGGTAAAAAAATTCTTTTACCCAAATATCCTTGATAAAATGAGGGTGTGTGTTATAGGCGGATGTGTGGTACACCCCGATAAATACGGTAATGTTCCCTTATGCTGCTACCCTTTTATAATCCATAATTTTTGGGCCAGGTAGTCTAATTACTTGGTGACATAATAACAGTATGAGTGCATGGTTTGGGAAAATAGATGCAGAAGGACAAATGGATGAAAGGATGGCCGCATCTGGCAACTTTACTGTTTGCTTTTTTTCAATGCAAAGGAGGAGCGTATAATTATTAAAAAGGGTATTTTTGGAGATGGACAGGCAGGCTGTAGGGGAGGAGGTAGGCCTGTATTTTGAACTTAAAAACTCAAATGGGTTTTTGGGTTCAAAATGTGTATTTTTCACTAATGCTGCTATCCTTTTATAATCCATAATTTTTGGGCAAGGTAGTCTAATTACTTGGCGACATAATAACAGTATGAGTGCGTGGTTTGGGAAAATAGATGCAGAAGGACAAATGGATGAAAGGATGGCCGCATCTGGCAACTTTACTGTTTGCTTTTTTTCAATGCAAAGGAGGAGCGTATAATTATTAAAAGGCTATTTTTGGAGATGGACAGGCAGGCTGTAGGGGAGGAGGTAGGCCTGTATTTTGAACTTAAAAACTTAAATGGGTTTTTGGGTTCAAAATGTGTATTTTTCACTAATGCTGCTATCCTTTTATAAACCATAATTTTTGGGCCAGGTAGTCTAATTACTTGGCGTCATAATAACAGTATGAGTGCATGGTTTGGGAAAATAGATGCAGAAGGACAAATGGATGAAAGGATGGCCGCATCTGGCAACTTTACTGTTTGCTTTTTTCAATGCAAAGGAGGAGTGTATAATTATTAAAAAGGGTATTTTTGGAGATGGACAGGCAGGTTGTAGGGGAGGAGGTAGGCCTGTATTTTGAACTTAAAAACTCAAATGGGTTTTTGGGTTCAAAATGTGTATTTTTCCCTTATGCTGCTATCCCTTTATAATCCATAATTTTTGGGCCAGGTAGTCTAATTACTTGGCGACATAATAACAGTATGAGTGCGTGGTTTGGGAAAATAGATGCAGAAGGACAAATGGATGAAAGGATGGCCGCATCTGGCAACTTTACTGTTTGCTTTTTTTCAATGCAAAGGAGGAGCGTATAATTATTAAAAGGCTATTTTTGGAGATGGACAGGCAGGCTGTAGGGGAGGAGGTAGGCCTGTATTTTGAACTTAAAAACTCAAATGGGTTTTTGGGTTCAAAATGTGTATTTTTCCCTTATGCTGCTATCCTTTTATAATCCATAATTTTGGGGCCAGGTTGTCCGATAACTTGGCAAAGTGAAAACAGTATGAGTGTATGATGGTTTGGGAACATAGGTGTAGAAGCACAAATCGATGAAAGGATAGCAGCATATGGCAAATTAACTGTTTGTTTTTCCAAAGCAAATGAAGAGTGCATAATTATTAAAAAAGGGTATTTTTGGAGATGGACAGGCAGGCTGATGGGGAGGAGGTAGGCCTGTATTTTGAACTTAAAAACTCAAATGGGTTTTTGGGTTCAAAATATGTATTTTTCCCTTATGCTGCTATCCTTTTATAATCCATAATTTTTGGGTCAGGTAGTCTAATTACTTGGCGACATAATAACAGTATGAGTGCATGGTTTGGGAAAATAGATGCAGAAGGACAAATGGATGAAAGGATGGCCGCATCTGGCACCTTAACTGTTTGCTTTTTTTCAATGCAAAGGAGCAGCGTATAATTATTAAAAAGGGTATTTTTGGAGATGGACAGGCAGGCTGTAGGGGAGGAGGTAGAAAGAAAGAAAGAAGGGGCAGCGGCACCCATTGCCGGCGCCGCTTCCCTGTTGCCTCCCCCATCCCCGGTTGTATAATTACCTGTTGCTGGGGTCGGGTCAGCGCTGCTTCAGGCCTCCGGGGTGCATCCCCTGCGTCATTGCTATGCGCTGCATGGCGCGGCGCAATGACGAGTGACATCACTCGTCATTGCGTCTCGCAACGCATAGCAATGATGTAGGGGACGCACACCGGAGGCCTGAAGCAGCGCGGACCCAACCCTGGCAACAGGTAATTATACAACTAGGGATGTGGGAGTCAACGGGGCAGCGGCGACGACAATGGGTGCCGCTGGCCCTTATCTCCCCCTGGCTATCGGTGCAGCTGCCCCATTGCCGACACCGCTTCTCTCCCCCTGGCTATCGGCGCTGGCAATGGGACAGCGGCACCGATAGCCAGGGGGAGAGAAGGGGCAGCGGTGCCGATAGCAGGGGGAGAGAAGCGGCGGTAGCAGGGCTCTAGACCCCAGGAAAGGCAGGGGGAGAGAAGCAGGCAGCGACGGCCTCTCTCCCCCTGCCTTTCCTGGGGGCTCTGTGGGGTGAGAAGCAGTGTATCGGGGTATACACATGCACACACACGCACCCTCATTTTATGAAGGATATTTAGGTAAAAAAATTCTTTTACCCAAATATCCTTGATAAAATGAGGGTGTGTGTTATAGGCGGATGCGTGGTACACCCCGATAAATACGGTAATGTTCCCTTATGCTGCTACCCTTTTATAATCCATAATTTTTGGGCCAGGTAGTCTAATTACTTGGTGACATAATAACAGTATGAGTGCATGGTTTGGGAAAATAGATGCAGAAGGACAAATGGATGAAAGGATGGCCGCATCTGGCACCTTTACTGTTTGCTTTTTTTTCAATGCAAAGGAGGAGCGTATAATTATTAAAAAGGTTTTTTTTGGAGATGGACAGGCAGGCTGTAGGGGAGGAGGTAGGCCTGTATTTTGAACTTAAAAACTCAAATGGGTTTTTGGGTTCAAAATGTGTATTTTTCCCTCATGCTGCTATCCTTTTATAATCCATAATTTTGGGGCCAGGTTGTTCGATAACGTGGCAAAGTGAAAACAGTATAAGTGCATGATGGTTACCCCTGCTATCGGCGCTGCTGCCCCTTCTCTCCCCCTGGCTATCAGTCCCGCTGCCCCATTGCCGGCGCCGATAGCCAGGGGGAGAGAAACGGCGCCGGCAATGGGGCAGCGATGTCGACAGACAGGGGGAAAGAAGGGGCAGCGGCACCCATTGCCGGCGCCGCTGCCCCGTTGCCTCCCCCATCCCCGGTTGTATAATTACCTGTTGTTGGGGTCAGGTCAGCGCTGCTTCAGGCCTCCGGTGTGCATTCCCTGCGTCGTTGCTATGCTTTGCATGGCGCGGCGCAATGACGAGAGACGTCACTCGTCATTGCATCTCGCAACGCATAGCAATGATGCAGGGGACGCACAACAGAGGCCTGAAGCAGCTCGGACCCGACCCCGGCAACAGGTAATTATACAACTAGGGATGGGGGAGGCAACGGGGCAGCGGCACCGGCAATGTGTGCCGCTGCCCCTTATGCCCCCTGGCTATCGGTGCCGTTGCCCCATTACCGGCGCCGCTTCTCTCCCCCTGGCTATCGGCGCTGGCAATGGGACAGCGGCACCGATAGCCAGGGGGAGAGAAGCGGCGGTAGCAGGGCTCCAGACCCCAGGAAAGGCAGGGGGAGAGAAGCAGGCAGCGACGGCCTCTCTCCCCCTGCCTTTCCTGGGGGCTCTGTGGGTTGAGAAGCAGTGTATCGGGGTACAAACATGCACACAAACGCAGCCTCATTTTATGAAGGATATTTGGGTAAAAACTTTTTTTACCCAAATATCCTTGGTAAAATGAAGGTGCGTGTTATAGGCCGGTGCGTTGTACACCCCGATAAATACGGTAATGTTCCCTTATGCTGCTACCCTTTTATAATCCATAATTTTTGGGCCAGGTAGTCTAATTACTTGGCGACATAATAACAGTATGAGTGCATGGTTTGGGAAAATAGATGCAGAAGGACAAATGGATGAAAAGATGGCCGCTTCTGGCAACTTTACTGTTTGCTTTTTTTCAATGCAAAGGAGGAGCGTATAATTATTAAAAAGGGTATTTTTGGAAATGGACAGGCAGGCTGTAGGGGAGGAGGTAGGCCTGTATTTTGAACTTAAAAACTCAAATGGGTTTTTGGGTTCAAAATGTGTTTTTTTCACTAATGCTACTATCCTTTTATAATCCATAATTTTTGGGCAAGGTAGTCTAATTACTTGGCGACATAATAACAGTATGAGTGCATGGTTTGGGAAAATAGATGCAGAAGGACAAATGGATGAAAGGATGGCCTCATCTGGCAACTTTACTGTTTGCTTTTTTTCAATGCAAAGGAGGAGCGTATAATTATTAAAAAGAGTATTTTTGGAGATGGACAGGCAGGCTGTAGGGGAGGAGGTAGGCCTGTATTTTGAACTTAAAAACTCAAATGGGTTTTTGGGTTCAAAATGTGTATTTTTCACTAATGCTGCTATCCTTTTATAAACCATAATTTTTGGGCCAGGTAGTCTAATTACTTGGCGACATAATAACAGTATGAGTGCATGGTTTGGGAAAATAGATGCAGAAGGACAAATGGATGAAAGGATGGCCGCATCTGGCAACTTTACTGTTTGCTTTTTTTCAATGCAAAGGAGAGGCGTATAATTATTAAAAATCGTATTTTTGGAGATGGACAGGCAGGCTGTAGGGGAGGAGGTAGGCCTGTATTTTGAACTTAAAAACTCAAATGGGTTTTTGGGTTCAGAATGGTTTTTTTTCACTAATGCTGCTATCCTTTTATAATTCATAATGTTTGGGCGAGGTAGTCTAATTACTTGGCGACATAATAACAGTATGAGTGCATGGTTTGGGAAAATAGATGCAGAAGGACAAATGGATGAAAGGATGGCCGCATCTGGCAACTTTACTGTTTGCTTTTTTTCAATGCAAAGGAGGAGCGTATAATTATTAAAAAGGGTATTTTTGGAGATGGAAAGGCAGGCTGTAGGGGAGGAGGTAGGCCTGTATTTTGAACTTAAAAACTCAAATGGGTTTTTGGGTTCAAAATGTGTATTTTTCACTAATGCTGCTATCCTTTTATAAACCATAATTTTTGGGCCAGGTAGTCTAATTACTTGGCGACATAATAACAGTATGAGTGCATGGTTTGGGAAAATAGATGCAGAAGGACAAATGGATGAAAGGATGGCCGCATCTGGCAACTTTACTGTTTGCTTTTTTTCAATGCAAAGGAGGAGCGTATAATTATTAAAAATTGTATTTTTGGAGATGGACAGGCAGGCTGTAGGGGAGGAGGTAGGCCTGTATTTTGAACTTAAAAACTCAAATGGGTTTTTGGGTTCAAAATGTGTTTTTTTCACTAATGCTACTATCCTTTTATAATCCATAATTTTTGGGCAAGGTAGTCTAATTACTTGGCGACATAATAACAGTATGAGTGCATGGTTTGGGAAAATAGATGCAGAAGGACAAATGGATGAAAGGATGGCCGCATCTGGCAACTTTACTGTTTGCTTTTTTTCAATGCAAAGGAGGAGCGTATAATTATTAAAAGGGTATTTTTGGAGATGGACAGGCAGGCTGTAGGGGAGGAGGTAGGCCTGTATTTTGAACTTAAAAACTCAAATGGGTTTTTGGGTTCAAAATGTGTATTTTTCCCTTATGCTGCTATCCTTTTATAATCCATAATTTTGGGCCAGGTTGTCCGATAACTTGGCAAAGTGAAAACAGTATGAGTGTATGATGGTTTGGGAACATAGGTGTAGAAGCACAAATCGATGAAAGGATAGCAGCATATGGCAACTTAACTGTTTGTTTTTCCAAAGCAAATGAAGAGTGCATAATTATTTAAAAAGGGTATTTTTGGAGATGGACAGACAGGCTGATGGGGAGGAGGTAGGCCTGTATTTTGAACTCTAAAACTCAAATGGGTTTTTGGGTTCAAAATATGTATTTTTCCCTTATGCTGCTATCCTTTTATAATCCATAATTTTTGGGCCAGGTAGTCTAATTACTTGGCGACATAATAACAGTATGAGTGCATGGTTTGGGAAAATAGATGCAGAAGGACAAATGGATGAAAGGATGGCCGCATCTGGCAACTTTACTGTTTGCTTTTTTTCAATGCAAAGGAGAGGCGTATAATTATTAAAAATCGTATTTTTGGAGATGGACAGGCAGGCTGTAGGGGAGGAGGTAGGCCTGTATTTTGAACTTAAAAACTCAAATGGGTTTTTGGGTTCAAAATGGTTTTTTTTTCACTAATGCTGCTATCCTTTTATAATTCATAATGTTTGGGCCAGGTAGTCTAATTACTTGGCGACATAATAACAGTATGAGTGCATGGTTTGGGAAAATAGATGCAGAAGGACAAATGGATGAAAGGATGGCCGCATCTGGCAACTTTACTGTTTGCTTTTTTTCAATGCAAAGGAGGAGCGTATAATTATTAAAAAGGGTATTTTTGGAGATGGAAAGGCAGGCTGTAGGGGAGGAGGTAGGCCTGTATTTTGAACTTAAAAACTCAAATGGGTTTTTGGGTTCAAAATGTGTATTTTTCACTAATGCTGCTATCCTTTTATAATCCATAATTTTTGGGCAAGGTTGTCTAATTACTTGGCGACATAATAACAGTATGAGTGCATGGTTTGGGAAAATAGATGCAGAAGGACAAATGGATGAAAGGATGGCCACATTTGGCAACTTTACTGTTTGCTTTTTTTCAATGCAAAGGAGGAGCGTATAATTATTAAAAGGGTATTTTTGGAGATGGACAGGCAGGCTGTAGGGGAGGCGGTAGGCCTGTATTTTGAACTTAAAAACTCAAATGGGTTTTTGGGTTCAAAATGTGTATTTTTCACTAATCCTGCTATCCTTTTATAAACCATAATTTTTGGGCCAGGTAGTCTAATTACTTGGCGACATAATAACAGTATGAGTGCATGGTTTGGGAAAATAGATGCAGAAGGACAAATGGATGAAAGGATGGCCTCATCTGGCAACTTTACTGTTTGCTTTTTTTCAATGCAAAGGAGGAGCGTATAATTATTAAAAAGAGTATTTTTGGAGATGGACAGGCAGGCTGTAGGGGAAGAGGTAGGCCTGTATTTTGAACTTAAAAACTCAAATGGGTTTTTGGGTTCAAAATGTGTATTTTTCCCTTATGCTGCTATCCTTTTATAATCCATAATTTTGGGGCCAGGTTGTCCGATAACTTGGCAAAGTGAAAACAGTATGAGTGTATGATGGTTTGGGAACATAGGTGTAGAAGCACAAATCGATGAAAGGATAGCAGCATATGGCAACTTAACTGTTTGTTTTTCCAAAGCAAATGAAGAGTGCATAATTATTAAAAAAAGGGTATTTTTGGAGATGGACAGGCAGGCTGATGGGGAGGAGGTAGGCCTGTATTTTGAACTTAAAAACTCAAATGGGTTTTTGGGTTCAAAATGTGTATTTTTCCCTTATGCTGCTATCCTTTTATAATCCATAATTTTTGGGCCAGGTAGTCTAATTACTTGGCGACATAATAACAGTATGAGTGCGTGGTTTGGGAAAATAGATGCAGAAGGACAAATGGATGAAAGGATGGCCGCATCTGGCAACTTTACTGTTTGCTTTTTTTCAATGCAAAGGAGGAGCGTATAATTATTAAAAGGCTATTTTTGGAGATGGACAGGCAGGCTGTAGGGGAGGAGGTAGGCCTGTATTTTGAACTTAAAAACTTAAATGGGTTTTTGGGTTCAAAATGTGTATTTTTCACTAATGCTGCTATCCTTTTATAAACCATAATTTTTGGGCCAGGTAGTCTAATTACTTGGCGTCATAATAACAGTATGAGTGCATGGTTTGGGAAAATAGATGCAGAAGGACAAATGGATGAAAGGATGGCCGCATCTGGCAACTTTACTGTTTGCTTTTTTCAATGCAAAGGAGGAGCGTATAATTATTAAAAAGGGTATTTTTGGAGATGGACAGGCAGGTTGTAGGGGAGGAGATAGGCCTGTATTTTGAACTTAAAAACTCAAATGGATTTTTGGGTTCAAAATGTGTATTTTTCCCTTATGCTGCTATCCTTTTATAATCCATAATTTTGGGGCCAGGTTGTCCGATAACTTGGCAAAGTGAAAACAGTATGAGTGTATGATGGTTTGGGAACATAGGTGTAGAAGCACAAATCGATGAAAGGATAGCAGCATATGGCAACTTAACTGTTTGTTTTTCCAAAGCAAATGAAGAGTGCATAATTATTAAAAAAGGGTATTTTTGGAGACGGACAGGCATTCTGATGGGGAGGAGGTAGGCCTGTATTTTGAACTTAAAAACTCAAATGGGTTTTTGGGTTCAAAATATGTATTTTTCCCTTATGCTGCTATCCTTTTATAATCCATAATTTTTGGGCCAGGTAGTCTAATTACTTGGCGACATAATAACAGTATGAGTGCATGGTTTGGGAAAATAGATGCAGAAGGACAAATGGATGAAAGGATGGCCGCATCTGGCACCTTTACTGTTTGCTTTTTTTCAATGCAAAGGAGGAGCGTATAATTATTAAAAAGGGTATTTTTGGAGATGGACAGGCAGGCTGTAGGGGAGGAGGTAGAAAGAAAGAAAGAAGGGTCAGCGGCACCCATTGCCGGCGCCGCTTCCCTGTTGCCTCCCCCATCCCCGGTTGTATAATTACCTGTTGCTGGGGTCGGGTCAGTGCTGCTTCAGGCCTCCGGGGTGCATCCCCTGCGTCATTGCTATGCGCTGCATGGCGCGGCGCAATGACGAGTGACATCACTCGTCATTGCGTCTCGCAACGCATAGCAATGATGTAGGGGACGCACACCGGAGGCCTGAAGCAGCGCGGACCCGACCCTGGCAACAGGTAATTATACAACTAGGGATGGGGGAGGCAACGGGGCAGCGGCGACGGCAATGGGTGCCGCTGCCCCTTATCTCCCCTGGCTATCGGTGCAGCTGCCCCATTGCCGACACCGCTTCTCTCCCCCTGGCTATCGGCGCTGGCAATGGGACAGCGGCACCGATAGCCAGGGGGAGAGAAGGGGCAGCGGTGCCGATAGCAGGGGGAGAGAAGCGGCGGCAGCAGGGCTCTAGACCCCAGGAAAGGCAGGGGGAGAGAAGCAGGCAGCGACGGCCTCTCTCCCCCTGCCTTTCCTGGGGGCTCTGTGGGGTGAGAAGCAGTGTATCGGGGTATACACATGCACACACACGCACCCTCATTTTATGAAGGATATTTGGGTAAAAAAATTCTTTTACCCAAATATCCTTGATAAAATGAGGGTGTGTGTTATAGGCGGATGCGTGGTACACCCCGATAAATACGGTAATGTTCCCTTATGCTGCTACCCTTTTATAATCCATAATTTTTGGGCCAGGTAGTCTAATTACTTGGTGACATAATAACAGTATGAGTGCATGGTTTGGGAAAATAGATGCAGAAGGACAAATGGATGAAAGGATGGCCGCATCTGGCAACTTTACTGTTTGCTTTTTTTCAATGCAAAGGAGGAGCGTATAATTATTAAAAATTGTATTTTTGGAGATGGACAGGCAGGCTGTAGGGGAGGAGGTAGGCCTGTATTTTGAACTTAAAAACTCAAATGGGTTTTTGGGTTCAAAATGTGTTTTTTTCACTAATGCTACTATCCTTTTATAATCCATAATTTTTGGGCAAGGTAGTCTAATTACTTGGCGACATAATAACAGTATGAGTGCATGGTTTGGGAAAATAGATGCAGAAGGACAAATGGATGAAAGGATGGCCGCATCTGGCAACTTTACTGTTTGCTTTTTTTCAATGCAAAGGAGGAGCGTATAATTATTAAAAGGGTATTTTTGGAGATGGACAGGCAGGCTGTAGGGGAGGAGGTAGGCCTGTATTTTGAACTTAAAAACTCAAATGGGTTTTTGGGTTCAAAATGTGTATTTTTCCCTTATGCTGCTATCCTTTTATAATCCATAATTTTGGGCCAGGTTGTCCGATAACTTGGCAAAGTGAAAACAGTATGAGTGTATGATGGTTTGGGAACATAGGTGTAGAAGCACAAATCGATGAAAGGATAGCAGCATATGGCAACTTAACTGTTTGTTTTTCCAAAGCAAATGAAGAGTGCATAATTATTTAAAAAGGGTATTTTTGGAGATGGACAGACAGGCTGATGGGGAGGAGGTAGGCCTGTATTTTGAACTCTAAAACTCAAATGGGTTTTTGGGTTCAAAATATGTATTTTTCCCTTATGCTGCTATCCTTTTATAATCCATAATTTTTGGGCCAGGTAGTCTAATTACTTGGCGACATAATAACAGTATGAGTGCATGGTTTGGGAAAATAGATGCAGAAGGACAAATGGATGAAAGGATGGCCGCATCTGGCAACTTTACTGTTTGCTTTTTTTCAATGCAAAGGAGAGGCGTATAATTATTAAAAATCGTATTTTTGGAGATGGACAGGCAGGCTGTAGGGGAGGAGGTAGGCCTGTATTTTGAACTTAAAAACTCAAATGGGTTTTTGGGTTCAAAATGGTTTTTTTTTCACTAATGCTGCTATCCTTTTATAATTCATAATGTTTGGGCCAGGTAGTCTAATTACTTGGCGACATAATAACAGTATGAGTGCATGGTTTGGGAAAATAAATGCAGAAGGACAAATGGATGAAAGGATGGCCGCATCTGGCAACTTTACTGTTTGCTTTTTTTCAATGCAAAGGAGGAGCGTATAATTATTAAAAAGGGTATTTTTGGAGATGGAAAGGCAGGCTGTAGGGGAGGAGGTAGGCCTGTATTTTGAACTTAAAAACTCAAATGGGTTTTTGGGTTCAAAATGTGTATTTTTCACTAATGCTGCTATCCTTTTATAATCCATAATTTTTGGGCAAGGTTGTCTAATTACTTGGCGACATAATAACAGTATGAGTGCATGGTTTGGGAAAATAGATGCAGAAGGACAAATGGATGAAAGGATGGCCACATTTGGCAACTTTACTGTTTGCTTTTTTTCAATGCAAAGGAGGAGCGTATAATTATTAAAAGGGTATTTTTGGAGATGGACAGGCAGGCTGTAGGGGAGGCGGTAGGCCTGTATTTTGAACTTAAAAACTCAAATGGGTTTTTGGGTTCAAAATGTGTATTTTTCACTAATCCTGCTATCCTTTTATAAACCATAATTTTTGGGCCAGGTAGTCTAATTACTTGGCGACATAATAACAGTATGAGTGCATGGTTTGGGAAAATAGATGCAGAAGGACAAATGGATGAAAGGATGGCCTCATCTGGCAACTTTACTGTTTGCTTTTTTCAATGCAAAGGAGGAGCGTATAATTATTAAAAAGGGTATTTTTGGAGATGGACAGGCAGGTTGTAGGGGAGGAGATAGGCCTGTATTTTGAACTTAAAAACTCAAATGGATTTTTGGGTTCAAAATGTGTATTTTTCCCTTATGCTGCTATCCTTTTATAATCCATAATTTTGGGGCCAGGTTGTCCGATAACTTGGCAAAGTGAAAACAGTATGAGTGTATGATGGTTTTGGAACATAGGTGTAGAAGCACAAATCGATGAAAGGATAGCAGCATATGGCAACTTAACTGTTTGTTTTTCCAAAGCAAATGAAGAGTGCATAATTATTAAAAAAGGGTATTTTTGGAGACGGACAGGCATTCTGATGGGGAGGAGGTAGGCCTGTATTTTGAACTTAAAAACTCAAATGGGTTTTTGGGTTCAAAATATGTATTTTTCCCTTATGCTGCTATCCTTTTATAATCCATAATTTTTGGGCCAGGTAGTCTAATTACTTGGCGACATAATAACAGTATGAGTGCATGGTTTGGGAAAATAGATGCAGAAGGACAAATGGATGAAAGGATGGCCGCATCTGGCACCTTTACTGTTTGCTTTTTTTCAATGCAAAGGAGGAGCGTATAATTATTAAAAAGGGTATTTTTGGAGATGGACAGGCAGGCTGTAGGGGAGGAGGTAGAAAGAAAGAAAGAAGGGTCAGCAGCACCCATTGCCGGCGCCGCTTCCCTGTTGCCTCCCCCATCCCCGGTTGTATAATTACCTGTTGCTGGGGTCGGGTCAGTGCTGCTTCAGGCCTCCGGGGTGCATCCCCTGCGTCATTGCTATGCGCTGCATGGCGCGGCGCAATGACGAGTGACATCACTCGTCATTGCGTCTCGCAACGCATAGCAATGATGTAGGGGACGCACACCGGAGGCCTGAAGCAGCGCGGACCCGACCCTGGCAACAGGTAATTATACAACTAGGGATGGGGGAGGCAACGGGGCAGCGGCGACGGCAATGGGTGCCGCTGCCCCTTATCTCCCCTGGCTATCGGTGCAGCTGCCCCATTGCCGACACCGCTTCTCTCCCCCTGGCTATCGGCGCTGGCAATGGGACAGCGGCACCGATAGCCAGGGGGAGAGAAGGGGCAGCGGTGCCGATAGCAGGGGGAGAGAAGCGGCGGTAGCAGGGCTCTAGACCCCAGGAAAGGCAGGGGGAGAGAAGCAGGCAGCGACGGCCTCTCTCCCCCTGCCTTTCCTGGGGGCTCTGTGGGGTGAGAAGCAGTGTATCGGGGTATACACATGCACACACACGCACCCTCATTTTATGAAGGATATTTGGGTAAAAAAATTCTTTTACCCAAATATCCTTGATAAAATGAGGGTGTGTGTTATAGGCGGATGTGTGGTACACCCCGATAAATACGGTAATGTTCCCTTATGCTGCTACCCTTTTATAATCCATAATTTTTGGGCCAGGTAGTCTAATTACTTGGTGACATAATAACAGTATGAGTGCATGGTTTGGGAAAATAGATGCAGAAGGACAAATGGATGAAAGGATGGCCGCATCTGGCAACTTTACTGTTTGCTTTTTTTCAATGCAAAGGAGGAGCGTATAATTATTAAAAAGGGTATTTTTGGAGATGGACAGGCAGGCTGTAGGGGAGGAGGTAGGCCTGTATTTTGAACTTAAAAACTCAAATGGGTTTTTGGGTTCAAAATGTGTATTTTTCACTAATGCTGCTATCCTTTTATAATCCATAATTTTTGGGCAAGGTAGTCTAATTACTTGGCGACATAATAACAGTATGAGTGCGTGGTTTGGGAAAATAGATGCAGAAGGACAAATGGATGAAAGGATGGCCGCATCTGGCAACTTTACTGTTTGCTTTTTTTCAATGCAAAGGAGGAGCGTATAATTATTAAAAGGCTATTTTTGGAGATGGACAGGCAGGCTGTAGGGGAGGAGGTAGGCCTGTATTTTGAACTTAAAAACTTAAATGGGTTTTTGGGTTCAAAATGTGTATTTTTCACTAATGCTGCTATCCTTTTATAAACCATAATTTTTGGGCCAGGTAGTCTAATTACTTGGCGTCATAATAACAGTATGAGTGCATGGTTTGGGAAAATAGATGCAGAAGGACAAATGGATGAAAGGATGGCCGCATCTGGCAACTTTACTGTTTGCTTTTTTCAATGCAAAGGAGGAGTGTATAATTATTAAAAAGGGTATTTTTGGAGATGGACAGGCAGGTTGTAGGGGAGGAGGTAGGCCTGTATTTTGAACTTAAAAACTCAAATGGGTTTTTGGGTTCAAAATGTGTATTTTTCCCTTATGCTGCTATCCCTTTATAATCCATAATTTTTGGGCCAGGTAGTCTAATTACTTGGCGACATAATAACAGTATGAGTGCGTGGTTTGGGAAAATAGATGCAGAAGGACAAATGGATGAAAGGATGGCCGCATCTGGCAACTTTACTGTTTGCTTTTTTTCAATGCAAAGGAGGAGCGTATAATTATTAAAAGGCTATTTTTGGAGATGGACAGGCAGGCTGTAGGGGAGGAGGTAGGCCTGTATTTTGAACTTAAAAACTCAAATGGGTTTTTGGGTTCAAAATGTGTATTTTTCCCTTATGCTGCTATCCTTTTATAATCCATAATTTTGGGGCCAGGTTGTCCGATAACTTGGCAAAGTGAAAACAGTATGAGTGTATGATGGTTTGGGAACATAGGTGTAGAAGCACAAATCGATGAAAGGATAGCAGCATATGGCAAATTAACTGTTTGTTTTTCCAAAGCAAATGAAGAGTGCATAATTATTAAAAAAGGGTATTTTTGGAGATGGACAGGCAGGCTGATGGGGAGGAGGTAGGCCTGTATTTTGAACTTAAAAACTCAAATGGGTTTTTGGGTTCAAAATATGTATTTTTCCCTTATGCTGCTATCCTTTTATAATCCATAATTTTTGGGTCAGGTAGTCTAATTACTTGGCGACATAATAACAGTATGAGTGCATGGTTTGGGAAAATAGATGCAGAAGGACAAATGGATGAAAGGATGGCCGCATCTGGCACCTTAACTGTTTGCTTTTTTTCAATGCAAAGGAGCAGCGTATAATTATTAAAAAGGGTATTTTTGGAGATGGACAGGCAGGCTGTAGGGGAGGAGGTAGAAAGAAAGAAAGAAGGGGCAGCGGCACCCATTGCCGGCGCCGCTTCCCTGTTGCCTCCCCCATCCCCGGTTGTATAATTACCTGTTGCTGGGGTCGGGTCAGCGCTGCTTCAGGCCTCCGGGGTGCATCCCCTGCGTCATTGCTATGCGCTGCATGGCGCGGCGCAATGACGAGTGACATCACTCGTCATTGCGTCTCGCAACGCATAGCAATGATGTAGGGGACGCACACCGGAGGCCTGAAGCAGCGCGGACCCAACCCTGGCAACAGGTAATTATACAACTAGGGATGTGGGAGTCAACGGGGCAGCGGCGACGACAATGGGTGCCGCTGGCCCTTATCTCCCCCTGGCTATCGGTGCAGCTGCCCCATTGCCGACACCGCTTCTCTCCCCCTGGCTATCGGCGCTGGCAATGGGACAGCGGCACCGATAGCCAGGGGGAGAGAAGGGGCAGCGGTGCCGATAGCAGGGGGAGAGAAGCGGCGGTAGCAGGGCTCTAGACCCCAGGAAAGGCAGGGGGAGAGAAGCAGGCAGCGACGGCCTCTCTCCCCCTGCCTTTCCTGGGGGCTCTGTGGGGTGAGAAGCAGTGTATCGGGGTATACACATGCACACACACGCACCCTCATTTTATGAAGGATATTTAGGTAAAAAAATTCTTTTACCCAAATATCCTTGATAAAATGAGGGTGTGTGTTATAGGCGGATGCGTGGTACACCCCGATAAATACGGTAATGTTCCCTTATGCTGCTACCCTTTTATAATCCATAATTTTTGGGCCAGGTAGTCTAATTACTTGGTGACATAATAACAGTATGAGTGCATGGTTTGGGAAAATAGATGCAGAAGGACAAATGGATGAAAGGATGGCCGCATCTGGCACCTTTACTGTTTGCTTTTTTTTCAATGCAAAGGAGGAGCGTATAATTATTAAAAAGGTTTTTTTTGGAGATGGACAGGCAGGCTGTAGGGGAGGAGGTAGGCCTGTATTTTGAACTTAAAAACTCAAATGGGTTTTTGGGTTCAAAATGTGTATTTTTCCCTCATGCTGCTATCCTTTTATAATCCATAATTTTGGGGCCAGGTTGTTCGATAACGTGGCAAAGTGAAAACAGTATAAGTGCATGATGGTTACCCCTGCTATCGGCGCTGCTGCCCCTTCTCTCCCCCTGGCTATCAGTCCCGCTGCCCCATTGCCGGCGCCGATAGCCAGGGGGAGAGAAACGGCGCCGGCAATGGGGCAGCGATGTCGACAGACAGGGGGAAAGAAGGGGCAGCGGCACCCATTGCCGGCGCCGCTGCCCCGTTGCCTCCCCCATCCCCGGTTGTATAATTACCTGTTGTTGGGGTCAGGTCAGCGCTGCTTCAGGCCTCCGGTGTGCATTCCCTGCGTCGTTGCTATGCTTTGCATGGCGCGGCGCAATGACGAGAGACGTCACTCGTCATTGCATCTCGCAACGCATAGCAATGATGCAGGGGACGCACAACAGAGGCCTGAAGCAGCTCGGACCCGACCCCGGCAACAGGTAATTATACAACTAGGGATGGGGGAGGCAACGGGGCAGCGGCACCGGCAATGTGTGCCGCTGCCCCTTATGCCCCCTGGCTATCGGTGCCGTTGCCCCATTACCGGCGCCGCTTCTCTCCCCCTGGCTATCGGCGCTGGCAATGGGACAGCGGCACCGATAGCCAGGGGGAGAGAAGCGGCGGTAGCAGGGCTCCAGACCCCAGGAAAGGCAGGGGGAGAGAAGCAGGCAGCGACGGCCTCTCTCCCCCTGCCTTTCCTGGGGGCTCTGTGGGTTGAGAAGCAGTGTATCGGGGTACAAACATGCACACAAACGCAGCCTCATTTTATGAAGGATATTTGGGTAAAAACTTTTTTTACCCAAATATCCTTGGTAAAATGAAGGTGCGTGTTATAGGCCGGTGCGTTGTACACCCCGATAAATACGGTAATGTTCCCTTATGCTGCTACCCTTTTATAATCCATAATTTTTGGGCCAGGTAGTCTAATTACTTGGCGACATAATAACAGTATGAGTGCATGGTTTGGGAAAATAGATGCAGAAGGACAAATGGATGAAAAGATGGCCGCTTCTGGCAACTTTACTGTTTGCTTTTTTTCAATGCAAAGGAGGAGCGTATAATTATTAAAAAGGGTATTTTTGGAAATGGACAGGCAGGCTGTAGGGGAGGAGGTAGGCCTGTATTTTGAACTTAAAAACTCAAATGGGTTTTTGGGTTCAAAATGTGTTTTTTTCACTAATGCTACTATCCTTTTATAATCCATAATTTTTGGGCAAGGTAGTCTAATTACTTGGCGACATAATAACAGTATGAGTGCATGGTTTGGGAAAATAGATGCAGAAGGACAAATGGATGAAAGGATGGCCTCATCTGGCAACTTTACTGTTTGCTTTTTTTCAATGCAAAGGAGGAGCGTATAATTATTAAAAAGAGTATTTTTGGAGATGGACAGGCAGGCTGTAGGGGAGGAGGTAGGCCTGTATTTTGAACTTAAAAACTCAAATGGGTTTTTGGGTTCAAAATGTGTATTTTTCACTAATGCTGCTATCCTTTTATAAACCATAATTTTTGGGCCAGGTAGTCTAATTACTTGGCGACATAATAACAGTATGAGTGCATGGTTTGGGAAAATAGATGCAGAAGGACAAATGGATGAAAGGATGGCCGCATCTGGCAACTTTACTGTTTGCTTTTTTTCAATGCAAAGGAGAGGCGTATAATTATTAAAAATCGTATTTTTGGAGATGGACAGGCAGGCTGTAGGGGAGGAGGTAGGCCTGTATTTTGAACTTAAAAACTCAAATGGGTTTTTGGGTTCAGAATGGTTTTTTTTCACTAATGCTGCTATCCTTTTATAATTCATAATGTTTGGGCCAGGTAGTCTAATTACTTGGCGACATAATAACAGTATGAGTGCATGGTTTGGGAAAATAGATGCAGAAGGACAAATGGATGAAAGGATGGCCGCATCTGGCAACTTTACTGTTTGCTTTTTTTCAATGCAAAGGAGGAGCGTATAATTATTAAAAAGGGTATTTTTGGAGATGGAAAGGCAGGCTGTAGGGGAGGAGGTAGGCCTGTATTTTGAACTTAAAAACTCAAATGGGTTTTTGGGTTCAAAATGTGTATTTTTCACTAATGCTGCTATCCTTTTATAAACCATAATTTTTGGGCCAGGTAGTCTAATTACTTGGCGACATAATAACAGTATGAGTGCATGGTTTGGGAAAATAGATGCAGAAGGACAAATGGATGAAAGGATGGCCGCATCTGGCAACTTTACTGTTTGCTTTTTTTCAATGCAAAGGAGGAGCGTATAATTATTAAAAATTGTATTTTTGGAGATGGACAGGCAGGCTGTAGGGGAGGAGGTAGGCCTGTATTTTGAACTTAAAAACTCAAATGGGTTTTTGGGTTCAAAATGTGTTTTTTTCACTAATGCTACTATCCTTTTATAATCCATAATTTTTGGGCAAGGTAGTCTAATTACTTGGCGACATAATAACAGTATGAGTGCATGGTTTGGGAAAATAGATGCAGAAGGACAAATGGATGAAAGGATGGCCGCATCTGGCAACTTTACTGTTTGCTTTTTTTCAATGCAAAGGAGGAGCGTATAATTATTAAAAGGGTATTTTTGGAGATGGACAGGCAGGCTGTAGGGGAGGAGGTAGGCCTGTATTTTGAACTTAAAAACTCAAATGGGTTTTTGGGTTCAAAATGTGTATTTTTCCCTTATGCTGCTATCCTTTTATAATCCATAATTTTGGGCCAGGTTGTCCGATAACTTGGCAAAGTGAAAACAGTATGAGTGTATGATGGTTTGGGAACATAGGTGTAGAAGCACAAATCGATGAAAGGATAGCAGCATATGGCAACTTAACTGTTTGTTTTTCCAAAGCAAATGAAGAGTGCATAATTATTTAAAAAGGGTATTTTTGGAGATGGACAGACAGGCTGATGGGGAGGAGGTAGGCCTGTATTTTGAACTCTAAAACTCAAATGGGTTTTTGGGTTCAAAATATGTATTTTTCCCTTATGCTGCTATCCTTTTATAATCCATAATTTTTGGGCCAGGTAGTCTAATTACTTGGCGACATAATAACAGTATGAGTGCATGGTTTGGGAAAATAGATGCAGAAGGACAAATGGATGAAAGGATGGCCGCATCTGGCAACTTTACTGTTTGCTTTTTTTCAATGCAAAGGAGAGGCGTATAATTATTAAAAATCGTATTTTTGGAGATGGACAGGCAGGCTGTAGGGGAGGAGGTAGGCCTGTATTTTGAACTTAAAAACTCAAATGGGTTTTTGGGTTCAAAATGGTTTTTTTTTCACTAATGCTGCTATCCTTTTATAATTCATAATGTTTGGGCCAGGTAGTCTAATTACTTGGCGACATAATAACAGTATGAGTGCATGGTTTGGGAAAATAGATGCAGAAGGACAAATGGATGAAAGGATGGCCGCATCTGGCAACTTTACTGTTTGCTTTTTTTCAATGCAAAGGAGGAGCGTATAATTATTAAAAAGGGTATTTTTGGAGATGGAAAGGCAGGCTGTAGGGGAGGAGGTAGGCCTGTATTTTGAACTTAAAAACTCAAATGGGTTTTTGGGTTCAAAATGTGTATTTTTCACTAATGCTGCTATCCTTTTATAATCCATAATTTTTGGGCAAGGTTGTCTAATTACTTGGCGACATAATAACAGTATGAGTGCATGGTTTGGGAAAATAGATGCAGAAGGACAAATGGATGAAAGGATGGCCACATTTGGCAACTTTACTGTTTGCTTTTTTTCAATGCAAAGGAGGAGCGTATAATTATTAAAAGGGTATTTTTGGAGATGGACAGGCAGGCTGTAGGGGAGGCGGTAGGCCTGTATTTTGAACTTAAAAACTCAAATGGGTTTTTGGGTTCAAAATGTGTATTTTTCACTAATCCTGCTATCCTTTTATAAACCATAATTTTTGGGCCAGGTAGTCTAATTACTTGGCGACATAATAACAGTATGAGTGCATGGTTTGGGAAAATAGATGCAGAAGGACAAATGGATGAAAGGATGGCCTCATCTGGCAACTTTACTGTTTGCTTTTTTTCAATGCAAAGGAGGAGCGTATAATTATTAAAAAGAGTATTTTTGGAGATGGACAGGCAGGCTGTAGGGGAAGAGGTAGGCCTGTATTTTGAACTTAAAAACTCAAATGGGTTTTTGGGTTCAAAATGTGTATTTTTCCCTTATGCTGCTATCCTTTTATAATCCATAATTTTGGGGCCAGGTTGTCCGATAACTTGGCAAAGTGAAAACAGTATGAGTGTATGATGGTTTGGGAACATAGGTGTAGAAGCACAAATCGATGAAAGGATAGCAGCATATGGCAACTTAACTGTTTGTTTTTCCAAAGCAAATGAAGAGTGCATAATTATTAAAAAAAGGGTATTTTTGGAGATGGACAGGCAGGCTGATGGGGAGGAGGTAGGCCTGTATTTTGAACTTAAAAACTCAAATGGGTTTTTGGGTTCAAAATGTGTATTTTTCCCTTATGCTGCTATCCTTTTATAATCCATAATTTTTGGGCCAGGTAGTCTAATTACTTGGCGACATAATAACAGTATGAGTGCGTGGTTTGGGAAAATAGATGCAGAAGGACAAATGGATGAAAGGATGGCCGCATCTGGCAACTTTACTGTTTGCTTTTTTTCAATGCAAAGGAGGAGCGTATAATTATTAAAAGGCTATTTTTGGAGATGGACAGGCAGGCTGTAGGGGAGGAGGTAGGCCTGTATTTTGAACTTAAAAACTTAAATGGGTTTTTGGGTTCAAAATGTGTATTTTTCACTAATGCTGCTATCCTTTTATAAACCATAATTTTTGGGCCAGGTAGTCTAATTACTTGGCGTCATAATAACAGTATGAGTGCATGGTTTGGGAAAATAGATGCAGAAGGACAAATGGATGAAAGGATGGCCGCATCTGGCAACTTTACTGTTTGCTTTTTTCAATGCAAAGGAGGAGCGTATAATTATTAAAAAGGGTATTTTTGGAGATGGACAGGCAGGTTGTAGGGGAGGAGATAGGCCTGTATTTTGAACTTAAAAACTCAAATGGATTTTTGGGTTCAAAATGTGTATTTTTCCCTTATGCTGCTATCCTTTTATAATCCATAATTTTGGGGCCAGGTTGTCCGATAACTTGGCAAAGTGAAAACAGTATGAGTGTATGATGGTTTGGGAACATAGGTGTAGAAGCACAAATCGATGAAAGGATAGCAGCATATGGCAACTTAACTGTTTGTTTTTCCAAAGCAAATGAAGAGTGCATAATTATTAAAAAAGGGTATTTTTGGAGACGGACAGGCATTCTGATGGGGAGGAGGTAGGCCTGTATTTTGAACTTAAAAACTCAAATGGGTTTTTGGGTTCAAAATATGTATTTTTCCCTTATGCTGCTATCCTTTTATAATCCATAATTTTTGGGCCAGGTAGTCTAATTACTTGGCGACATAATAACAGTATGAGTGCATGGTTTGGGAAAATAGATGCAGAAGGACAAATGGATGAAAGGATGGCCGCATCTGGCACCTTTACTGTTTGCTTTTTTTCAATGCAAAGGAGGAGCGTATAATTATTAAAAAGGGTATTTTTGGAGATGGACAGGCAGGCTGTAGGGGAGGAGGTAGAAAGAAAGAAAGAAGGGTCAGCGGCACCCATTGCCGGCGCCGCTTCCCTGTTGCCTCCCCCATCCCCGGTTGTATAATTACCTGTTGCTGGGGTCGGGTCAGTGCTGCTTCAGGCCTCCGGGGTGCATCCCCTGCGTCATTGCTATGCGCTGCATGGCGCGGCGCAATGACGAGTGACATCACTCGTCATTGCGTCTCGCAACGCATAGCAATGATGTAGGGGACGCACACCGGAGGCCTGAAGCAGCGCGGACCCGACCCTGGCAACAGGTAATTATACAACTAGGGATGGGGGAGGCAACGGGGCAGCGGCGACGGCAATGGGTGCCGCTGCCCCTTATCTCCCCTGGCTATCGGTGCAGCTGCCCCATTGCCGACACCGCTTCTCTCCCCCTGGCTATCGGCGCTGGCAATGGGACAGCGGCACCGATAGCCAGGGGGAGAGAAGGGGCAGCGGTGCCGATAGCAGGGGGAGAGAAGCGGCGGCAGCAGGGCTCTAGACCCCAGGAAAGGCAGGGGGAGAGAAGCAGGCAGCGACGGCCTCTCTCCCCCTGCCTTTCCTGGGGGCTCTGTGGGGTGAGAAGCAGTGTATCGGGGTATACACATGCACACACACGCACCCTCATTTTATGAAGGATATTTGGGTAAAAAAATTCTTTTACCCAAATATCCTTGATAAAATGAGGGTGTGTGTTATAGGCGGATGCGTGGTACACCCCGATAAATACGGTAATGTTCCCTTATGCTGCTACCCTTTTATAATCCATAATTTTTGGGCCAGGTAGTCTAATTACTTGGTGACATAATAACAGTATGAGTGCATGGTTTGGGAAAATAGATGCAGAAGGACAAATGGATGAAAGGATGGCCGCATCTGGCAACTTTACTGTTTGCTTTTTTTCAATGCAAAGGAGGAGCGTATAATTATTAAAAAGGGTATTTTTGGAGATGGACAGGCAGGCTGTAGGGGAGGAGGTAGGCCTGTATTTTGAACTTAAAAACTCAAATGGGTTTTTGGGTTCAAAATGTGTATTTTTCACTAATGCTGCTATCCTTTTATAATCCATAATTTTTGGGCAAGGTAGTCTAATTACTTGGCGACATAATAACAGTATGAGTGCGTGGTTTGGTAAAATAGATGCAGAAGGACAAATGGATGAAAGGATGGCCGCATCTGGCAACTTTACTGTTTGCTTTTTTTCAATGCAAAGGAGGAGCGTATAATTATTAAAAGGCTATTTTTGGAGATGGACAGGCAGGCTGTAGGGGAGGAGGTAGGCCTGTATTTTGAACTTAAAAACTTAAATGGGTTTTTGGGTTCAAAATGTGTATTTTTCACTAATGCTGCTATCCTTTTATAAACCATAATTTTTGGGCCAGGTAGTCTAATTACTTGGCGTCATAATAACAGTATGAGTGCATGGTTTGGGAAAATAGATGCAGAAGGACAAATGGATGAAAGGATGGCCGCATCTGGCAACTTTACTGTTTGCTTTTTTCAATGCAAAGGAGGAGCGTATAATTATTAAAAAGGGTATTTTTGGAGATGGACAGGCAGGTTGTAGGGGAGGAGGTAGGCCTGTATTTTGAACTTAAAAACTCAAATGGGTTTTTGGGTTCAAAATGTGTATTTTTCCCTTATGCTGCTATCCCTTTATAATCCATAATTTTTGGGCCAGGTAGTCTAATTACTTGGCGACATAATAACAGTATGAGTGCGTGGTTTGGGAAAATAGATGCAGAAGGACAAATGGATGAAAGGATGGCCGCATCTGGCAACTTTACTGTTTGCTTTTTTTCAATGCAAAGGAGGAGCGTATAATTATTAAAAGGCTATTTTTGGAGATGGACAGGCAGGCTGTAGGGGAGGAGGTAGGCCTGTATTTTGAACTTAAAAACTCAAATGGGTTTTTGGGTTCAAAATGTGTATTTTTCCCTTATGCTGCTATCCTTTTATAATCCATAATTTTGGGGCCAGGTTGTCCGATAACTTGGCAAAGTGAAAACAGTATGAGTGTATGATGGTTTGGGAACATAGGTGTAGAAGCACAAATCGATGAAAGGATAGCAGCATATGGCAACTTAACTGTTTGTTTTTCCAAAGCAAATGAAGAGTGCATAATTATTAAAAAAGGGTATTTTTGGAGATGGACAGGCAGGCTGATGGGGAGGAGGTAGGCCTGTATTTTGAACTTAAAAACTCAAATGGGTTTTTGGGTTCAAAATATGTATTTTTCCCTTATGCTGCTATCCTTTTATAATCCATAATTTTTGGGCCAGGTAGTCTAATTACTTGGCGACATAATAACAGTATGAGTGCATGGTTTGGGAAAATAGATGCAGAAGGACAAATGGATGAAAGGATGGCCGCATCTGGCACCTTAACTGTTTGCTTTTTTTCAATGCAAAGGAGCAGCGTATAATTATTAAAAAGGGTATTTTTGGAGATGGACAGGCAGGCTGTAGGGGAGGAGGTAGAAAGAAAGAAAGAAGGGGCAGCGGCACCCATTGCCGGCGCCGCTTCCCTGTTGCCTCCCCCATCCCCGGTTGTATAATTACCTGTTGCTGGGGTCGGGTCAGCGCTGCTTCAGGCCTCTGGGGTGCATCCCCTGCGTCATTGCTATGCGCTGCATGGCGCGGCGCAATGACGAGTGACATCACTCGTCATTGCGTCTCGCAACGCATAGCAATGATGTAGGGGACGCACACCGGAGGCCTGAAGCAGCGCGGACCCAACCCTGGCAACAGGTAATTATACAACTAGGGATGTGGGAGTCAACGGGGCAGCGGCGACGACAATGGGTGCCGCTGGCCCTTATCTCCCCCTGGCTATCGGTGCAGCTGCCCCATTGCCGACACCGCTTCTCTCCCCCTGGCTATCGGCGCTGGCAATGGGACAGCGGCACCGATAGCCAGGGGGAGAGAAGGGGCAGCGGTGCCGATAGCAGGGGGAGAGAAGCGGCGGTAGCAGGGCTCTAGACCCCAGGAAAGGCAGGGGGAGAGAAGCAGGCAGCGACGGCCTCTCTCCCCCTGCCTTTCCTGGGGGCTCTGTGGGGTGAGAAGCAGTGTATCGGGGTATACACATGCACACACACGCACCCTCATTTTATGAAGGATATTTGGGTAAAAAAATTCTTTTACCCAAATATCCTTGATAAAATGAGGGTGTGTGTTATAGGCGGATGCGTGGTACACCCCGATAAATACGGTAATGTTCCCTTATGCTGCTACCCTTTTATAATCCATAATTTTTGGGCCAGGTAGTCTAATTACTTGGTGACATAATAACAGTATGAGTGCATGGTTTGGGAAAATAGATGCAGAAGGACAAATGGATGAAAGGATGGCCGCATCTGGCACCTTTACTGTTTGCTTTTTTTTCAATGCAAAGGAGGAGCGTATAATTATTAAAAAGGTTTTTTTTGGAGATGGACAGGCAGGCTGTAGGGGAGGAGGTAGGCCTGTATTTTGAACTTAAAAACTCAAATGGGTTTTTGGGTTCAAAATGTGTATTTTTCCCTCATGCTGCTATCCTTTTATAATCCATAATTTTGGGGCCAGGTTGTTCGATAACGTGGCAAAGTGAAAACAGTATAAGTGCATGATGGTTACCCCTGCTATCGGCGCTGCTGCCCCTTCTCTCCCCCTGGCTATCAGTCCCGCTGCCCCATTGCCGGCGCCGATAGCCAGGGGGAGAGAAACGGCGCCGGCAATGGGGCAGCGATGTCGACAGACAGGGGGAAAGAAGGGGCAGCGGCACCCATTGCCGGCGCCGCTGCCCCGTTGCCTCCCCCATCCCCGGTTGTATAATTACCTGTTGTTGGGGTCAGGTCAGCGCTGCTTCAGGCCTCCGGTGTGCATTCCCTGCGTCGTTGCTATGCTTTGCATAGCGCGGCGCAATGACGAGAGACGTCACTCGTCATTGCATCTCGCAACGCATAGCAATGATGCAGGGGACGCACAACAGAGGCCTGAAGCAGCTCGGACCCGACCCCGGCAACAGGTAATTATACAACTAGGGATGGGGGAGGCAACGGGGCAGCGGCACCGGCAATGTGTGCCGCTGCCCCTTATGCCCCCTGGCTATCGGTGCCGTTGCCCCATTACCGGCGCCGCTTCTCTCCCCCTGGCTATCGGCGCTGGCAATGGGACAGCGGCACCGATAGCCAGGGGGAGAGAAGCGGCGGTAGCAGGGCTCCAGACCCCAGGAAAGGCAGGGGGAGAGAAGCAGGCAGCGACGGCCTCTCTCCCCCTGCCTTTCCTGGGGGCTCTGTGGGTTGAGAAGCAGTGTATCGGGGTACAAACATGCACACAAACGCAGCCTCATTTTATGAAGGATATTTGGGTAAAAACTTTTTTTACCCAAATATCCTTGGTAAAATGAGGGTGCGTGTTATAGGCCGGTGCGTTGTACACCCCGATAAATACGGTAATGTTCCCTTATGCTGCTACCCTTTTATAATCCATAATTTTTGGGCCAGGTAGTCTAATTACTTGGCGACATAATAACAGTATGAGTGCATGGTTTGGGAAAATAGATGCAGAAGGACAAATGGATGAAAGGATGGCCGCTTCTGGCAACTTTACTGTTTGCTTTTTTTCAATGCAAAGGAGGAGCGTATAATTATTAAAAAGGGTATTTTTGGAAATGGACAGGCAGGCTGTAGGGGAGGAGGTAGGCCTGTATTTTGAACTTAAAAACTCAAATGGGTTTTTGGGTTCAAAATGTGTATTTTTCACTAATGCTGCTATCCTTTTATAAACCATAATTTTTGGGCCAGGTAGTCTAATTACTTGGCGACATAATAACAGTATGAGTGCATGGTTTGGGAAAATAGATGCAGAAGGACAAATGGATGAAAGGATGGCCGCATCTGGCAACTTTACTGTTTGCTTTTTTTCAATGCAAAGGAGGAGCGTATAATTATTAAAAATGGTATTTTTGGAGATGGACAGGCAGGCTGTAGGGGAGGAGGTAGGCCTGTATTTTGAACTTAAAAACTCAAATGGGTTTTTGGGTTCAAAATGTGTTTTTTTCACTAATGCTACTATCCTTTTATAATCCATAATTTTTGGGCAAGGTAGTCTAATTACTTGGCGACATAATAACAGTATGAGTGCATGGTTTGGGAAAATAGATGCAGAAGGACAAATGGATGAAAGGATGGCCTCATCTGGCAACTTTACTGTTTGCTTTTTTTCAATGCAAAAGAGGAGCGTATAATTATTAAAAAGAGTATTTTTGGAGATGGACAGGCAGGCTGTAGGGGAGGAGGTAGGCCTGTATTTTGAACTTAAAAACTCAAATGGGTTTTTGGGTTCAAAATGTGTATTTTTCCCTTATGCTGCTATCCTTTTATAATCCATAATTTTGGGCCAGGTTGTCCGATAACTTGGCAAAGTGAAAACAGTATGAGTGTATGATGGTTTGGGAACATAGGTGTAGAAGCACAAATCGATGAAAGGATAGCAGCATATGGCAACTTAACTGTTAGTTTTTCCAAAGCAAATGAAGAGTGCATAATTATTTAAAAAGGGTATTTTTGGAGATGGACAGACAGGCTGATGGGGAGGAGGTAGGCCTGTATTTTGAACTTAAAAACTCAAATGGGTTTTTGGGTTCAAAATATGTATTTTTCCCTTATGCTGCTATCCTTTTATAATCCATAATTTTTGGGCCAGGTAGTCTAATTACTTGGCGACATAATAACAGTATGAGTGCATGGTTTGGGAAAATAGATGCAGAAGGACAAATGGATGAAAGGATGGCCGCATCTGGCAACTTTACTGTTTGCTTTTTTTCAATGCAAAGGAGAGGCGTATAATTATTAAAAATCGTATTTTTGGAGATGGACAGGCAGGCTGTAGGGGAGGAGGTAGGCCTGTATTTTGAACTTAAAAACTCAAATGGGTTTTTGGGTTCAAAATGTGTATTTTTCACTAATGCTGCTATCCTTTTATAATCCATAATTTTTGGGCAAGGTTGTCTAATTACTTGGCGACATAATAACAGTATGAGTGCATGGTTTGGGAAAATAGATGCAGAAGGACAAATGGATGAAAGGATGGCCACATTTGGCAACTTTACTGTTTGCTTTTTTTCAATGCAAAGGAGGAGCGTATAATTATTAAAAGGGTATTTTTGGAGATGGACAGGCAGGCTGTAGGGGAGGCGGTAGGCCTGTATTTTGAACTTAAAAACTCAAATGGGTTTTTGGGTTCAAAATGTGTATTTTTCACTAATCCTGCTATCCTTTTATAAACCATAATTTTTGGGCCAGGTAGTCTAATTACTTGGCGACATAATAACAGTATGAGTGCATGGTTTGGGAAAATAGATGCAGAAGGACAAATGGATGAAAGGATGGCCTCATCTGGCAACTTTACTGTTTGCTTTTTTTCAATGCAAAGGAGGAGCGTATAATTATTAAAAAGAGTATTTTTGGAGATGGACAGGCAGGCTGTAGGGGAAGAGGTAGGCCTGTATTTTGAACTTAAAAACTCAAATGGGTTTTTGGGTTCAAAATGTGTATTTTTCCCTTATGCTGCTATCCTTTTATAATCCATAATTTTGGGGCCAGGTTGTCCGATAACTTGGCAAAGTGAAAACAGTATGAGTGTATGATGGTTTGGGAACATAGGTGTAGAAGCACAAATCGATGAAAGGATAGCAGCATATGGCAACTTAACTGTTTGTTTTTCCAAAGCAAATGAAGAGTGCATAATTATTAAAAAAAAGGGTATTTTTGGAGATGGACAGGCAGGCTGATGGGGAGGAGGTAGGCCTGTATTTTGAACTTAAAAACTTAAATGGGTTTTTGGGTTCAAAATGTGTATTTTTCACTAATGCTGCTATCCTTTTATAAACCATAATTTTTGGGCCAGGTAGTCTAATTACTTGGCGTCATAATAACAGTATGAGTGCATGGTTTGGGAAAATAGATGCAGAAGGACAAATGGATGAAAGGATGGCCGCATCTGGCAACTTTACTGTTTGCTTTTTTCAATGCAAAGGAGGAGCGTATAATTATTAAAAAGGGTATTTTTGGAGATGGACAGGCAGGTTGTAGGGGAGGAGGTAGGCCTGTATTTTGAACTTAAAAACTCAAATGGATTTTTGGGTTCAAAATGTGTATTTTTCCCTTATGCTGCTATCCTTTTATAATCCATAATTTTGGGGCCAGGTTGTCCGATAACTTGGCAAAGTGAAAACAGTATGAGTGTATGATGGTTTGGGAACATAGGTGTAGAAGCACAAATCGATGAAAGGATAGCAGCATATGGCAACTTAACTGTTTGTTTTTCCAAAGCAAATGAAGAGTGCATAATTATTAAAAAAGGGTATTTTTGGAGATGGACAGGCAGGCTGATGGGGAGGAGGTAGGCCTGTATTTTGAACTTAAAAACTCAAATGGGTTTTTGGGTTCAAAATATGTATTTTTCCCTTATGCTGCTATCCTTTTATAATCCATAATTTTTGGGCCAGGTAGTCTAATTACTTGGCGACATAATAACAGTATGAGTGCATGGTTTGGGAAAATAGATGCAGAAGGACAAATGGATGAAAGGATGGCCGCATCTGGCACCTTTACTGTTTGCTTTTTTTCAATGCAAAGGAGGAGCGTATAATTATTAAAAAGGGTATTTTTGGAGATGGACAGGCAGGCTGTAGGGGAGGAGGTAGAAAGAAAGAAAGAAGGGTCAGCGGCACCCATTGCCGGCGCCGCTTCCCTGTTGCCTCCCCCATCCCCGGTTGTATAATTACCTGTTGCTGGGGTCGGGTCAGCGCTGCTTCAGGCCTCCGGGGTGCATCCCCTGCGTCATTGCTATGCGCTGCATGGCGCGGCGCAATGACGAGTGACATCACTCGTCATTGCGTCTCGCAACGCATAGCAATGATGTAGGGGACGCACACCGGAGGCCTGAAGCAGCGCGGACCCGACCCTGGCAACAGGTAATTATACAACTAGGGATGGGGGAGGCAACGGGGCAGCGGCGACGGCAATGGGTGCCGCTGCCCCTTATCTCCCCTGGCTATCGGTGCAGCTGCCCCATTGCCGACACCGCTTCTCTCCCCCTGGCTATCGGCGCTGGCAATGGGACAGCGGCACCGATAGCCAGGGGGAGAGAAGGGGCAGCGGTGCCGATAGCAGGGGGAGAGAAGCGGCGGCAGCAGGGCTCTAGACCCCAGGAAAGGCAGGGGGAGAGAAGCAGGCAGCGACGGCCTCTCTCCCCCTGCCTTTCCTGGGGGCTCTGTGGGGTGAGAAGCAGTGTATCGGGGTATACACATGCACACACACGCACCCTCATTTTATGAAGGATATTTGGGTAAAAAAATTCTTTTACCCAAATATCCTTGATAAAATGAGGGTGTGTGTTATAGGCGGATGCGTGGTACACCCCGATAAATACGGTAATGTTCCCTTATGCTGCTACCCTTTTATAATCCATAATTTTTGGGCCAGGTAGTCTAATTACTTGGTGACATAATAACAGTATGAGTGCATGGTTTGGGAAAATAGATGCAGAAGGACAAATGGATGAAAGGATGGCCGCATCTGGCAACTTTACTGTTTGCTTTTTTTCAATGCAAAGGAGGAGCGTATAATTATTAAAAAGGGTATTTTTGGAGATGGACAGGCAGGCTGTAGGGGAGGAGGTAGGCCTGTATTTTGAACTTAAAAACTCAAATGGGTTTTTGGGTTCAAAATGTGTATTTTTCACTAATGCTGCTATCCTTTTATAATCCATAATTTTTGGGCAAGGTAGTCTAATTACTTGGCGACATAATAACAGTATGAGTGCGTGGTTTGGGAAAATAGATGCAGAAGGACAAATGGATGAAAGGATGGCCGCATCTGGCAACTTTTCTGTTTGCTTTTTTTCAATGCAAAGGAGGAGCGTATAATTATTAAAAGGCTATTTTTGGATATGGACAGGCAGGCTGTAGGGGAGGAGGTAGGCCTGTATTTTGAACTTAAAAACTCAAATGGGTTTTTGGGTTCAAAATGTGTATTTTTCCCTTATGCTGCTATCCTTTTATAATCCATAATTTTGGGGCCAGGTTGTCCGATAACTTGGCAAAGTGAAAACAGTATGAGTGTATGATGGTTTGGGAACATAGGTGTAGAAGCACAAATCGATGAAAGGATAGCAGCATATGGCAACTTAACTGTTTGTTTTTCCAAAGCAAATGAAGAGTGCATAATTATTAAAAAAGGGTATTTTTGGAGATGGACAGGCAGGCTGATGGGGAGGAGGTAGGCCTGTATTTTGAACTTAAAAACTCAAATGGGTTTTTGGGTTCAAAATATGTATTTTTCCCTTATGCTGCTATCCTTTTATAATCCATAATTTTTGAGCCAGGTAGTCTAATTACTTGGCGACATAATAACAGTATGAGTGCATGGTTTGGGAAAATAGATGCAGAAGGACAAATGGATGAAAGGATGGCCGGATCTGGCACCTTTACTGTTTGCTTTTTTTCAATGCAAAGGAGAAGCGTATAATTATTAAAAAGGGTATTTTTGGAGATGGACAGGCAGGCTGTAGGGGAGGAGGTAGAAAGAAAGAAAGAAGGGGCAGCGGCACCCATTGCCGGCGCCGCTTCCCTGTTGCCTCCCCCATCCCCGGTTGTATAATTACCTGTTGCTGGGGTCGGGTCAGCGCTGCTTCAGGTCTCCGGGTTGCATCCCCTGCGTCGTTGCTATGCACTACATGGCGCGGCGCAATGACGAGTGACATCACTCGTCATTGCGTCTCGCAAAGCATAGCAATGATGTAGGGGACGGACACCGGAGGCCTGAAGCAGCGCGGACCCGACCCAGGCAACAGGTAATTATACAACTAGGGATGGGGGAGGCAACGGGGCAGCGGCGACGGCAATGGATGCCGCTGCCCCTTAAGCCCCCCTGGCTATCGGTGCCGTTGCCCCATTACCGGCGCCACTTCTCTCCCCCTGGCTATCGGCGCTGGCAATGGGACAGCGGCACCGATAGCCAGGGGGAGAGAAGGGGCAGCGGCGCCGATAGCAGGGGGAGAGAAGCGGCGGTAGCAGGGCTCTAGACCCCAGGAAAGGCAGGGGGAGAGAAGCAGGCAGCGATGGCCTCTCTCCCCCTGCCTTTCCTGGGGGCTCTGTGGGTTGAGAAGCAGTGTATCGGGGTACACACATGCACACATACGCACCCTCATTTTATGAAGGATATTTGGGTAAAAACTTTTTTTACCCAAATATCCTTGGTAAAATGAGGGTGCGTGTAATAGGCCGGTGCGTTGTACACCCCGATAAATAGGGTAATGTTCCCTTATGCTGCTACCCTTTTATAATCCATAATTTTTGGGCCAGGTAGTCTAATTACTTGGCGACATAATAACAGTATGAGTGCATGGTTTGGGAAAATAGATGCAGAAGGACAAATGGATGAAAGGATGGCCGCATCTGGCAACTTTACTGTTTGCTTTTTTTCAATGCAAAGGAGGAGCGTATAATTATTAAAAAGGGTATTTTTGGAGATGGACAGGCAGGCTGTAGGGGAGGAGGTAGGCCTGTATTTTGAACTTAAAAACTCAAATGGGTTTTTGGGTTCAAAATGTGTATTTTTCACTAATGCTGCTATCCTTTTATAATCCATAATTTTTGGGCAAGGTAGTCTAATTACTTGGCGACATAATAACAGTATGAGTGCATGGTTTGGGAAAATAGATGCAGAAGGACAAATGGATGAAAGGATGGCCGCATCTGGCAACTTTACTGTTTGCTTTTTTTCAATGCAAAGGAGGAGCGTATAATTATTAAAAGGGTATTTTTGGAGATGGACAGGCAGGCTGTAGGGGAGGAGGTAGGCCTGTATTTTGAACTTAAAAACTCAAATGGGTTTTTGGGTTCAAAATGTGTATTTTTCCCTTATGCTGCTATCCTTTTATAATCCATAATTTTGGGGCCAGGTTGTCCGATAACTTGGCAAAGTGAAAACAGTATGAGTGTATGATGGTTACCCCTGCTATCGGCGCTGCTGCCCCTTCTCTCCCCCTGGCTATCAGTGCCGCTGCCCCATTGCCGATGCCGATAGCCAGGGGGAGAGAAACGGCGCCGGCAATGGGGCAGCGATGTCGACAGACAGGGGGAAAGAAGGGGCAGCGGCACCCATTGCCGGCGCCGCTGCCCCGTTGCCTCCCCCATCCCCGGTTGTATAATTACCTGTTGCTGGGGTCGGGTCAGCGCTGCTTCAGGCCTCCGGTGTGCATTCCCTGCGTCGTTGCTATGCTTTGCATGGCGCGGCGCAATGACGAGAGACGTCACTCGTCATTGCGTCTCGCAACGCATAGCAATGATGCAGGGGACGCACAACAGAGGCCTTAAGCAGCTCGGACCCGACCCCGGCAACAGGTAATTATACAACTAGGGGTGGGGGAGGCAACGGGGCAGCGGCGCCGGCAATGGGTGCCGCTGCCCCTTATGCCCCCCTGGCTATCGGTGCCTTTGCCCCATTACTGGCGCCGCTTCTCTCCCCCTGGCTATCGGCGCTGGCAATGGGACAGCGGCACCGATAGCCAGGGGGAGAGAAGGGGCAGCGGCGCCGATAGCAGGGGGAGAGAAGCGGCGGTAGCAGGGCTCTAGACCCCAGGAAAGGCAGGGGGAGAGAAGCTGGCAGCGACGGCCTCTCTCCCCCTGTCTTTCCTGGGGGCTCTGTGGGTTGAGAAGCAGTGTATCGGGGTACACACATGCACACACACGCACCCTCATTTTATGAAGGATATTTGGGTAAAAACTTTTTTTACCCAAATATCCTTGGTAAAATGAGGGTGCGTGTTATAGGCCGGTGCGTTGTACACCCCGATAAATACGATAATGTTCCCTTATGCTGCTACCCTTTTATAATCCATAATTTTTGGGCCAGGTAGTCTAATTACTTGGCGACATAATAACAGTATGAGTGCATGGTTTGGGAAAATAGATGCAGAAGGACAAATGGATGAAAGGATGGCCGCATCTGGCAACTTTACTGTTTGCTTGTTTTCAATGCAAAGGAGGAGCGTATAATTATTAAAAAGGGTATTTTTGGAGATGGACAGGCAGGCTGTAGGGGAGGAGGTAGGCCTGTATTTTGAACTTAAAAACTCAAATGGGTTTTTGGGTTCAAAATGTGTATTTTTCACTAATGCTGCTATCCTTTTATAAACCATAATTTTTGGGCCAGGTAGTCTAATTACTTGGCGACATAATAACAGTATGAGTGCATGGTTTGGGAAAATAGATGCAGAAGGACAAATGGATGAAAGGATGGCCGCATCTGGCAACTTTACTGTTTGCTTTTTTTCAATGCAAAGGAGGAGCGTATAATTATTAAAAATTGTATTTTTGGAGATGGACAGGCAGGCTGTAGGGGAGGAGGTAGGCCTGTATTTTGAACTTAAAAACTCAAATGGGTTTTTGGGTTCAAAATGTGTTTTTTTCACTAATGCTGCTATCCTTTTATAATCCCTAATTTTTGGGCAAGGTAGTCTAATTACTTGGCGACATAATAACAGTATGAGTGCATGGTTTGGGAAAATAGATGCAGAAGGACAAATGGATGAAAGGATGGCCGCATCTGGCAACTTTACTGTTTGCTTTTTTTCAATGCAAAGGAGGAGCGTATAATTATTAAAAGGGTATTTTTGGAGATGGACAGGCAGGCTGTAGGGGAGGAGGTAGGCCTGTATTTTGAACTTAAAAACTCAAATGGGTTTTTGGGTTCAAAATGTGTATTTTTCCCTTATGCTGCTATCCTTTTATAATCCATAATTTTGGGGCCAGGTTGTCTGATAACTTGTCAAAGTGAAAACAGTATGAGTGTATGATGGTTTGGGAACATAGATGTAGAAGCACAAATCGATGAAAGGATAGCAGCATATGGCAACTTAACTGTTTGTTTTTCCAAAGCAAATGAAGAGTGCATAATTATTAAAAAAGGGTATTTTTGGAGATGGACAGGCAGGCTGATGGGGAGGAGGTAGGCCTGTATTTTGAACTTAAAAACTCAAATGGGTTTTTGGGTTCAAAATATGTATTTTTCCCTTATGCTGCTATCCTTTTATAATCCTTAATTTTTGGGCCAGGTAGTCTAATTACTTGGCGACATAATAACAGTATGAGTGCATGGTTTGGGAAAATAGATGCAGAAGGACAAATGGATGAAAGGATGGCCGCATCTGGCACCTTTACTGTTTGCTTTTTTTCAATGCAAAGGAGGAGCGTATAATTATTAAAAAGGGTATTTTTGGAGATGGACAGGCAGGCTGTAGGGGAGGAGGTAGAAAGAAAGAAAGAAGGGGCAGCGGCACCCATTGCCGGCGCCGCTTCCCTGTTGCCTCCCCCATCCCCGGTTGTAGAATTACCTGTTGCTGGGGTCGGGTCAGCGCTGCTTCTTGACTCCGGGGTGCATCCCCTGCGTCGTTGCTATGCGCTGCATGGCGCGGCGCAATGACGAGTGACATCACTCGTCATTGCGTCTCGCAACGCATAGCAATGATGTAGGGGACGCACACCGGAGGCCTGAAGCAGCGCGGACCCGACCCCGGCAACAGGTAATTATACAACTAGGGATGGGGGAGGCAACGGGGCAGCGGCGACGGCAATGGGTGCCGCTGCCCCTTATCTCCCCCTGGCTATCGGTGCAGCTGCCCCATTGCCGACACCGCTTCTCTCCCCCTGGCTATCGGCACTGGCAATGGGACAGCGGCACCGATAGCCAGGGGGAGAGAAGGGGCAGCGACGCCGATAGCAGGGGGAGAGAAGTGGCGGTAACAGGGCTCTAGACCCCAGGAAAGGCAGGGGGAGAGAAGCAGGCAGCGACGGCCTCTCTCCCCCTGCCGTTCCTGGGGGCTCTGTGGGGTGAGAAGCAGTGTATCGGGGTATACACATGCACACACACGCACCCTCATTTTATGAAGGATATTTGGGTAAAAAAAATTTTTTACCCAAATATCTTTGATAAAATGAGGGTGTGTGTTATAGGCGGATGCGTGGTACACCCCAATAAATACGGTAATGTTCCCTTATGCTGCTACCCTTTTATAATCCATAATTTTTGGGCCAGGTAGTCTAATTACTTGGCGACATAATAACAGTATGAGTGCATGGTTTGGGAAAATAGATGCAGAAGGACAAATGGATGAAAGGATGGCCGCATCTGGCAACTTTACTGTTAGCTTTTTTTCAATGCAAAGGAGGAGCGTAAAATTATTAAAAAGGGTATTTTTGGAGATGGACAGGCAGGCTGTAGGGGAGGAGGTAGGCCTGTATTTTGAACTTAAAAACTCAAATGGGTTTTTGGGTTCAAAATGTGTATTTTTCACTAATGCTGCTATCCTTTTATAATCCATAATTTTTGGGCAAGGTAGTCTAATTACTTGGCGACATAATAACAGTATGAGTGCATGGTTTGGGAAAATAGATGCAGAAGGACAAATGGATGAAAGGATGGCCGCATCTGGCAACTTTACTGTTTGCTTTTTTTCAATGCAAAGGAGGAGCGTATAATTATTAAAAAGGGTATTTTTGGAGATGGACAGGCAGGCTGTAGAGGAGGAGGTAGGACTGTATTTTGAACTTAAAAACTCAAATGGGTTTTTGGGTTCAAAATGTGTATTTTTTCCTTATGCTGCTATCCTTTTATAATCCATAATTTTTGGGCCAGGTAGTCTAATTACTTGGCGACATAATAACAGTATGAGTGCATGGTTTGGGAAAATAGATGCAGAAGGACAAATGGATGAAAGGATGGCCGCATCTGGCAACTTTACTGTTTGCTTTTTTTCAATGCAAAGGAGGAGCGTATAATTATTAAAAGGGTATTTTTGGAGATGGACAGGCAGGCTGTAGGGGAGGAGGTAGGCCTGTATTTTGAACTTAAAAACTCAAATGGGTTTTTGGGTTCAAAATGTGTATTTTTCACTTATTCTGCTATCCTTTTAAAATCCATAATTTTTGGGCCTGGTAGTCTAATTACTTGGCGACATAATAACAGTATGAGTGCATGATTTGGGGAAAATAGATGCAGAACGACAAATGGATGAAAGGATGGCCGCATCTGGCAACTTTACTGTTTGCTTTTTTTCAATGCAAAGGAGGAGCGTATAATTATTAAAAAGGGTATTTTTGGAGATGGACAGGCAGGCTGTAGGGGAGGAGGTAGGCCTGTATTTTGAACTTAAAAACTCAAATGGGTTTTTGGGTTCAAAATGTGTATTTTTCACTAATGCTGCTATCCTTTTATAAACCATAATTTTTGGGCCAGGTAGTCTAATTACTTGGCGACATAATAACAGTATGAGTGCATGGTTTGGGAAAATAGATGCAGAAGGACAAATGGATGAAAGGATGGCCGCATCTGGCAACTTTACTGTTTGCTTTTTTCAATGCAAAGGAGGAGCGTATAATTATTAAAAATGGTATTTTTGGAGATGGACAGGAGGAGGTAGGCCTGTATTTTGAACTTAAAAACTCAAATGGGTTTTTGGGTTCAAAATGTGTTTTTTTCACTAATGCTGCTATCCTTTTATAATCCATAATTTTTGGGCAAGGTAGTCTAATTACTTGGCGACATAATAACAGTATGATTGCATGGTTTGGGAAAATAGATGCAGAAGGACAAATGGATGAAAGGATGGCCGCATCTGGCAACTTTACTGTTTGCATTTTTTTCAATGCAAAGGAGGAGCGTATAATTATTAAAAAGGGTATTTTTGGAGATGGACAGGCAGGCTGTAGGGGAGGAGGTAGGCCTGTATTTTGAACTTAAAAACTCAAATGGGTTTTTGGGTTCAAAATGTGTATTTTTCCCTTATGCTGCTATCCTTTTATAATCCATAATTTTGGGGCCAGGTTGTCCGATAACTTGGCAAAGTGAAAATAGTATGAGTGTATGATGGTTTGGGAACATAGGTGTAGAAGCACAATTCGATGAAAGGATAGCAGCATATGGCAACTTAACTGTTTGTTTTTCCAAAGCAAATGAAGAGTGCATAATTATTAAAAAAGGGTATTTTTGGAGATGGACAGGCAGGCTGATGGGGGGGAATTAGGCCTGTATTTTGAACTTAAAAACTCAAATGGGTTTTTGGGTTCAAAATGTGTATTTTTCAACAATGCTGCTATCCTTTTATAATCCCAAATTTTTGGGCCAGGTAGTCTAATTACTTGGCGACATAATAACAGTATGAGTGCATGGTTTGGGAAAATAGATGCAGAAGGACAAATGGATGAAAGGATGGCCGCATCTGGCAACTTTACTGTTTGCTTTTTTTCAATGCAAAGGAGGAGCGTATAATTATTAAAAGGGTATTTTTGGAGATGGACAGGCAGGCTGTAGGGGAGGAGGTAGGCCTGTATTTTGAACTTAAAAACTCAAATGGGTTTTTGGGTTAAAAATGTGTATTTTTCACTAATGCTGCTATCCTTTTATAATCCATAATTTTTGGGCCAGGTTGTCTGATAACTTGGCAAAGTGAAAACAGTATGAGTGTATGATGGTTTGGGAACATAGGTGTAGAAGCACAATTCGATGAAAGGATAGCAGCATATGGCAACTTAACTGTTTGTTTTTCCAAAGCAAATGAAGAGTGCATAATTATTAAAAAAGGGTATTTTTGGAGATGGACAGGCAGGCTGATGGGGAGGAGGTAGGCCTGTATTTTGAACTTAAAAACTCAAATCGGTTTTTGGGTTCAAAATGTGTATTTTTCACTAATGCTGCTATCCTTTTATAATCCATAATTTTTGGGCCTGGTAGTCTAATTACTTGGCGACATAATAACAGTATGAGTGCATGATTTGGGGAAAATAGATGCAGAACGACAAATGGATGAAAGGATGGCCGCATCTGGCAACTTTACTGTTTGCTTTTTTTCAATGCAAAGGAGGAGCGTATAATTATTAAAAAGGGTATTTTTGGAGATGGACAGGCAGGCTGTAGGGGAGGAGGTAGGCCTGTATTTTGAACTTAAAAACCCAAATGGGTTTTTGGGTTCAAAATGTGTATTTTTCACTAATGCTGCTATCCTTTTATAATCCCAAATTTTTGGGCCAGGTAGTCTAATTACTTGGCGACATAATAACAGTATGAGTGCATGGTTTGGGAAAATAGATGCAGAAGGACAAATGGATGAAAGGATGGCCGCATCTGGCAACTTTACTGTTTGCATTTTTTTCAATGCAAAGGAGGAGCGTATAATTATTAAAAAGGGTATTTTTGGAGATGGACAGGCAGGCTGTAGGGGAGGAGGTAGGCCCGTATTTTGAACTTAAAAACTCAAATGGGTTTTTGGGTTCAAAATGTGTATTTTTCCCTTATGCTGCTATCCTTTTATAATCCATAATTTTGGGGCCAGGTTGTCCGATAACTTGGCAAAGTGAAAACAATATGAGTGTATGATGGTTTGGGAACATAGGTGTATAAACACAAATCGATGAAAGAATAGCAGCATATGGCAACTTAAAGGGGTACTCCGGTGAAAACCTTTTTTCTTTTAAATCAACTGGTGGCAGAAAGTTAAACATATTTGTAAATTACTTCTATTAAAAAATCTTAATCCTTCAAGTACTTATTAGCTGCTGAATGCTATAGAGGAAATTCCTTTCTTTTTGGAACACTGATGACATCACGAGCAGAGTGCTCTCTTCTAACATCTCTGTCCATTTTAACAACCATGCATAGCAGATGTATGCTAAGGGCAGCATGGTGGTTCAGTGGTTAGCACTGCTGCCTTGCAGTGCTGGGGACTTGGGTTTAAATCCCACTAAGGACAACAATAAATAAAGTGTTATTATTATTATAATAATGTCAGCAGAGAGAACTGTGCTCGTGATGTCATCAGAGAGCATTCCAAAAAGAAAAGAATTTCCTCTGTAGTATTCAGCAGCTAATAAGTACAGGAAGGATTAAGATTTTTTAATAGAAGTAATTATCAAATATGTTTAACTTTCTGCCACCAGTTTATTTAAAAGAAAAAAGGTTTTCACCGGAGTACCCCTTTAACTGTTTGTTTTTCCAAAGCAAATGAAGAGTGCATAATTATTAAAAAAGGGTATTTTTGGAGATGGACAGGCAGGCTGATGGGGAGGAGGTAGGCCTGTATTTTGAACTTAAAACTAAAATGGGTTTTTGGGTTCAAAATGTGTATTTTTCCCTTATGCTGCTATCCTTTTATAATCCATAATTTTGGGGCCAGGTTGTCCGATAACTTGGCAAAGTGAAAACAGTATGAGTGTATGATGGTTTGGGACCATAGGTGTAGAAGCACAAATCGATGAAAGGATAGCAGCATATGGCAACTTAACTGTTTGTTTTTCCAAAGCAAACGAAGAGTGTATAATTATTAAAAAAGGTATTTTTGGAGATGGACAGGCAGGCTGAAGGGGAGGAGGTAGGCCTGTATTTTAAACGTAATAACTCAAATGGGTTTTTGGGTTCAAAATGTGTACCGTATTTATCGGCGTATAAAACGCATTTTTTAGGCAAATTTTTTTTGCCTTAAGTCTATATGCGTGTTATATGCCGATAAGCCGATGCAGTTCAGTGATTTAAAGCAGGCGCTTTAAATCAATGAACTGCAGCGGCTTTTGCAGGTGCAGAGACCTGCCGTCGCTGACGGCTTCTCTACCCCTGCTATTGGCGCTGCTGCCCCTTCTCTCCCCCTGGCTATCAGTGCCGCTGCCCCATTACCGGCGCCGACAGACAGGGGGAAAGAAGGGGCTGCGGCACTTATTGCTGGCGCCGCTGCCCCGTTGCCTCCCCCATCCCCGGTTGTATAATTACCTGTTGCTGGGGTCAGGTCAGCGCTGCTTCAGGCCTCCGGTGTGCATCCCCTGCGTTGTTGCTATGCGCTGCATGAAGCGGCGCAATGACAAGTGACGTCACTCGTCATAGCGTCTCCCAACGCATAGCAATGATGCAGGGGACGCACACCGGAGGCCTGAAGCAGCGCGGACCCGACCCCGGCAACAGGTAATTGTACAACTAGGGATGGGGGAGGCAACGGGGCAGCGGCGCCAGCAATGGGTCCGCTGCCCTTTATCTACCCCTGGCTATCGGTGCCGCTGCCCCATTGCCGGCGCCGCTTCTCTCCCCCTGGCTATCGGCGCTGGCAATGGGACAGCGGCACCGATAGCCAGGGGGAGAGAAGGGGCAGCGGCACCGATAGCAGGGGGAGAGAAGCGGCGGTAGCAGGGCTCTAGACCCCAGGAAAGGCAGGGGGAGAGAAGCAGGCAGCGACGGCCTCTCTCCCCCTGCCTTTCCTGGGGGCTCTGTGGGGTGAGAAGCAGTGTATCGGGGTATACACATGCACAAACATGCACCCTCATTTTATGAAGAATATTTGGGTAAAAAAATTTTTTACCCAAATATCCTTGGTAAAATGAGTGTGCGTGTTATAGGCCGGTGCGTGGTACACCCCGATAAATACGGTAATTTTCCCTTATGCTGCTACCCTTTTATAATCCATAATTTTTGGGCCAGGTAGTCTAATAACTTGGCGACATGATAACAGTATGAGTGCATGGTTTTGGAAAATAGGTGCAGAAGGACAAATGGATGAAAAGATGGCTGTATATGGCAACTTTACTGTTTGCTTTTTTTCAATGCAAAGGAGGAGCGTAAAATTGTTAAAAAGGGTATATTTGGAGATGGACAGGCAGGCTGAAGAGGAGGACGTAGGCCTGTATTTTGAATGGGTTTTTGGGTTCAAAATGTGTATTTTTCCCTTATACTGCTATCCTTTTAAAATCCATAATTTTGGGGCTAGGTACTCCGATAACTTGTTAAAGTGAGAACAGTATGAGTGTATGATGGTTTTGGAACATAGGTGTTGAAGCACAATTCGATGAAAGGATGGCCGCATATGGCAAGTTTACTGTTTGATTTTTTTCAATGCAGTGGAGGAGCTTATAATTATTGAAAAGGGTATTTTTGGAGATGGACAGGCAGGCTGTAGGGGAGGAGGTAGGCCTGTATTTTGAACTTAAAAACTCAAATGGGTTTTTGGGTTCAAAATGTGTATATTTCCCTCATGCTGCTATCCTTTTATAATCCATAATTTTGGGGCCAGGTTGTCCGATAACTTGGCAAAGTGAAAACAGTATGAGTGTATGATGGTTTGGGAACATAGGTGTAGAAGCACAAATCGATGAAAGGATAGCAGCATATGGCAACTTAACTGTTTGTTTTCCAAAGCAAACGAAGAGTGTATAATTATTAAAAAAGGTATTTTTGGAGATAGACAGACAGGCTGAAGGGGAGGAGGTAGGCCTGTATTTTGAACTTAAAAACTCAAATGGGTTTTTGAGTTCAAAATGTGTATTTTTCACTAATGCTGCTATCCTTTTATAATCCATAATTTTTGGGCCTGGTAGTCTAATTACTTGGCGACATAATAACAGTATGAGTGCATGGTTTGGGAAAATAGATGCAGAAGGACAAATGGATGAAAGGATGGCCGCATCTGGCAACTTTACTGTTTGCTTTTTTTCAATGCAAAGGAGGAGCGTATAATTATTAAAAAGGGTATTTTTGGACATGAACAGGCAGGCTGTAGGGGAGGAGGTAGAAAGAAAAAAAGAAGGGGCAGCGGCACCCATTGCCGGCGCCGCTGCCCCGTTGCCTCCCCCATCCCCGATTGTATAATTACCTGTTGCTGGGGTCGGGTCAGCGCTGCTTCAGGCCTCCGGTGTGCATCCCCTGCGTCGTTGCTATGCGCTGTATGGCGAGGCGCAATGACAAGTGACGTCACTCGTCATTGCGTCTCGCAACGCATAGCAATGATGCAGGGGACGCACACGGAGGCCTGAAGCAGCGCGGACCCGACCCCGGCAACAGGTAACTATGCAACTAGGGATGGGGTAGGCAACGGGGCAGCGGCGCCGGCAATGGGTGCCGCTGCCCCTTATCTCCCCCTGGCTATCGGTTCCGCTGCCCCATTGCCGGCGCCGCTTCTCTCCCCCTGGCTATCGGCGCTGGCAATGGGACAGCGGCATCGATAGCCAGGGGGAGAGAAGGGGCAGCGGCGCCGATAGCAGGGGGAGAGAAGCGGCGGTAGCAGGGCTCTAGACCCCAGGAAAGGCAGGGGGAGAGAAGCAGGCAGCGACGGCCTCTCTCCCCCTGCCTTTCCTGGGGGCTCTGTGAGGTGAGAAGCAGTGTATCGGGGTATACACATGCACACACACGCACCCTCATTTTATGAAGGATATTTGGGTAAAAACTTTTTTTTACTCAAATATCCTTGGTAAAATGAGGGTGCGTGTTATAGGCCGGTGCGTTGTACACCTGATAAATATGGTAATGTTCCCTTATGCTGCTACCCTTTTATAATCCATAATTTTTGGGCCAGGTAGTCTTATTACTTGGCGACATAATAATAGTATGAGTGCATGGTTTGGGAAAATAGATGCAGAAGGACAAATGGATGAAAGGATGGCCGCATCTGGGAATTTTACTGTTTGCTTTTTTTCAATGCAAAGGAGGAGCGTATAATTATTAAAAAGGGTATTTTTGGAGATGGACAGGCAGGCTGTAGGGGAGGAGGTAGGCCTGTATTTTGAACTTACAAACTCAAATGGGTTTTTGGGTTCAAAATGTTTATTTTTCACTAATGCTGCTATCCTTTTATAATCCATAATTTTTGGGCCAGGTAGTCTAATTACTTGTCGACATAATAACAGTATGAGTGCATGATTTGGGAAAATAGATGCAGAAGGGCAAATGGATGAAAGGATGGCCGCATCTGGCAACTTTACTGTTTGCATTTTTTCAATGCAAAGGAGGAGTGTATAATTATTAAAAAGGGTATTTTTGGAGATGGACAGGCAGGCTGTAGGGGAGGAGGTAGGCCTGTATTTTGAACTTAAAAACTCAAATGGGTTTTTGGGTTCAAAATGTGTATTTTTCCCTTATGCTGCTATCCTTTTATAATCCATAATTTTGGGGCCATGTTGTCCCATAACTTGGCAAAGTGAAAACAGTATGAGTGTATGATGGTTACCCCTGCTATCGGCGCTGCTGCCCCTTCTCTCCCCCTGACTATCAGTGCCGCTGCCCCATTGCCGGCGCCGATAGCCAGGGGGAGAAAAACGGCGCCGGCAATGGGGCAGCGGCGTCGACAGACAGGGGGAAAGAAGGGGCAGCAGCACCCATTGCCGGCGCTGCTGCCCCGTTGCCCCGTTGCCTCCCCCATCCCCGGTTGTATAATTACCTGTTGCTGGGGTCGGGTCAGTGCTGCTTCAGGCCTCCGGTGTGCATCCCCTGCGTCGTTGCTATGCGCTGCATGGCGCGTCGCAATGACGAGTGACGTCACTCGTCATTGCGTCTCGCAACTCATAGCAACGATGAAGGGAACGCACACCGGAGGCCTGAAGCAGCGCGGACCCGACCCCGGCAACAGGTAATTATACAACTAGGGATGGGGGAGGCAACGGGGCAGCGGCATGGCAATGGGTGCCGCTGCCCCTTATCTCCCCCTGGCTATCAGTGCCGCTGCCTTATTGTCGGCGCCGCTTCTCTCCCTCTGGCTATCGGCGCTGGCAATGGGACAGCGGCACCGATAGCCAGGGGGAGAGAAGGGGCAGCGGTGCCGATAGCAGGGGAAGAGAAGCGGCGGTAGCAGGGCTCTAGACCCCAGGAAAGGCAGGTCGAGAGAAGCAGGCAGCGACGGCCTCTCTCCTCCTGTCTTTCCTGGGGGCTCTGTGGAGTGAGAAGCAGTGTATCGGGGTATACACATGCACACACACGCACCCTCATTTTATGAAGGATATTTGGGTAAAAAACTTTTTTTACCCAAATATCCTTGGTAAAATGAGGGTGCGTGTTATCGGCCGGTGCGTGGTACACCCCGATAAATACGGTAATGTTGCCTTATGCTGCTATCCTTTTATAATCCATAATTTTGGGGCCAGGTTGTCCGATAACTTGGCAAAGTGAAAACAGTATGAGTGTATGATGGTTTGGGAACATAGGTGTAGAAGCACAAATCGATGAAAGGATAGCAGCATATGGCAACTTAACTGTTTGTTTTTCCAAAGCAAATGAAGAGTGCATAATTATTAAAAAAGGGTATTTTTGGGGATGGACAGGCAGGCTGTAGGGGAGGAGGTAGGCCTGTATTTTGAACTTAAAAACTCAAATGGGTTTTTGGGTTCAAAATGTGTATTTTTCACTAATGCTGCTATCCTTTTATAATCCATAAATTTTGGGCCAGGTAGTCTAATTACTTGGCGACATAATAACAGTATGAGTGCATGATTTGGGGAAAATAGAGGCAGAACGACAAATGGATGAAAGGATGGCCGCATCTGGCAACTTTACTGTTTGCTTTTTTTCAATGCAAAGAGGAGCGTATAATTATTAAAAAGGGTATTTTTGGAGATGGACAGGCAGGCTGTAGGGGAGGAGGTAGGCCTGTATTTTGAACTTAAAAACTCAAATGGGTTTTGGGGTTCAAAATGTGTATTTTTCACTAATGCGGCTATCCTTTTATAATCCATAATTTTTGTTCCAGGTAGTCTAATTACTTGGCGACATAATAACAGTATGAGTGCATGGTTTGGGAAAATAGATGCAGAAGGACAAATGGATGAAAGGATGGCCGCATCTGGCAACTTTACTGTTTGCTTTTTTTCAATGTAAAGGAGGAGCGTATAATTATTAAAAGGCTATTTTTGGAGATGGACAGGCAGGCTGTAGGGGAGGAGGTAGGCCTGTATTTTGAACTTAAAAACTCAAATGGGGTTTTGGGTTCAAAATTAGTATTTTTCCCTTATGCTGCTATCCTTTTATAATCCATAATTTTGGGGCCAGGTTGTCCGATAACTTGGCAAAGTGAAAACAGTATGAGTGTATGATGGTTACCCCTGCTATCGGCGCTGCTGCCCCTTCTCTCCCCCTGGCTATCAGTGCCGCTGCCCCATTGCCAGCGCCGATAGCCAGGGGGAGAGAAACGGCGCCGGCAATGGGGCAGCGATGTCGACAGACAGGGGGAAAGAAGGGGCAGCGGCACCCATTGCCGGCGCCGCTGCCCCGTTGCCTCCCCCATCCCCGGTTGTATAATTACCTGTTGCTGGGGTCGGGTCAGCGCTGCTTCAGGCCTCCGGTGTGCATTCCCTGCGTCGTTGCTATGCTTTGCATGGCGCGGCGCAATGACGAGAGACGTCACTCGTCATTGCGTCTCGCAACGCATAGCAATGATGCAGGGGACGCACAACAGAGGCCTGAAGCAGCTCGGACCCGACCTTGGCAACAGGTAATTATACAACTAGGGATGGGGGAGGCAACGGGGCAGCGGCGCCGGCAATGGGTGCCGCTGCCCCTTATGCCCCCCTGGCTATCGGTGCCGTTGCCCCATTACCGGCGCAGCTTCTCTCCCCCTGGCTATCGGCGCTGGCAATGGGACAGCGGCACCGATAGCCAGGGGGAGAGAAGGGGCAGCGGTGCCGATAGCAGGGGGAGAGAAGCGGCGGTAGCAGGGCTCTAGACCCCAGGAAAGGCAGGGGGAGAGAAGCAGGCAGCGACGGCCTCTCTCCCCCTGCCTTTCCTGGGGGCTCTGTGGGGTGAGAAGCAGTGTATCGGGGTATACACATGCACACACACGCACCCTCATTTTATGAAGGATATTTGGGTAAAAAAATTCTTTTACCCAAATATCCTTGATAAAATGAGGGTGTGTGTTATAGGCGGATGTGTGGTACACCCCGATAAATACGGTAATGTTCCCTTATGCTGCTACCCTTTTATAATCCATAATTTTTGGGCCAGGTAGTCTAATTACTTGGTGACATAATAACAGTATGAGTGCATGGTTTGGGAAAATAGATGCAGAAGGACAAATGGATGAAAGGATGGCCGCATCTGGCAACTTTACTGTTTGCTTTTTTTCAATGCAAAGGAGGAGCGTATAATTATTAAAAAGGGTATTTTTGGAGATGGACAGGCAGGCTGTAGGGGAGGAGGTAGGCCTGTATTTTGAACTTAAAAACTCAAATGGGTTTTTGGGTTCAAAATGTGTATTTTTCACTAATGCTGCTATCCTTTTATAATCCATAATTTTTGGGCAAGGTAGTCTAATTACTTGGCGACATAATAACAGTATGAGTGCGTGGTTTGGGAAAATAGATGCAGAAGGACAAATGGATGAAAGGATGGCCGCATCTGGCAACTTTACTGTTTGCTTTTTTTCAATGCAAAGGAGGAGCGTATAATTATTAAAAGGCTATTTTTGGAGATGGACAGGCAGGCTGTAGGGGAGGAGGTAGGCCTGTATTTTGAACTTAAAAACTTAAATGGGTTTTTGGGTTCAAAATGTGTATTTTTCACTAATGCTGCTATCCTTTTATAAACCATAATTTTTGGGCCAGGTAGTCTAATTACTTGGCGTCATAATAACAGTATGAGTGCATGGTTTGGGAAAATAGATGCAGAAGGACAAATGGATGAAAGGATGGCCGCATCTGGCAACTTTACTGTTTGCTTTTTTCAATGCAAAGGAGGAGTGTATAATTATTAAAAAGGGTATTTTTGGAGATGGACAGGCAGGTTGTAGGGGAGGAGGTAGGCCTGTATTTTGAACTTAAAAACTCAAATGGGTTTTTGGGTTCAAAATGTGTATTTTTCCCTTATGCTGCTATCCCTTTATAATCCATAATTTTTGGGCCAGGTAGTCTAATTACTTGGCGACATAATAACAGTATGAGTGCGTGGTTTGGGAAAATAGATGCAGAAGGACAAATGGATGAAAGGATGGCCGCATCTGGCAACTTTACTGTTTGCTTTTTTTCAATGCAAAGGAGGAGCGTATAATTATTAAAAGGCTATTTTTGGAGATGGACAGGCAGGCTGTAGGGGAGGAGGTAGGCCTGTATTTTGAACTTAAAAACTCAAATGGGTTTTTGGGTTCAAAATGTGTATTTTTCCCTTATGCTGCTATCCTTTTATAATCCATAATTTTGGGGCCAGGTTGTCCGATAACTTGGCAAAGTGAAAACAGTATGAGTGTATGATGGTTTGGGAACATAGGTGTAGAAGCACAAATCGATGAAAGGATAGCAGCATATGGCAAATTAACTGTTTGTTTTTCCAAAGCAAATGAAGAGTGCATAATTATTAAAAAAGGGTATTTTTGGAGATGGACAGGCAGGCTGATGGGGAGGAGGTAGGCCTGTATTTTGAACTTAAAAACTCAAATGGGTTTTTGGGTTCAAAATATGTATTTTTCCCTTATGCTGCTATCCTTTTATAATCCATAATTTTTGGGTCAGGTAGTCTAATTACTTGGCGACATAATAACAGTATGAGTGCATGGTTTGGGAAAATAGATGCAGAAGGACAAATGGATGAAAGGATGGCCGCATCTGGCACCTTAACTGTTTGCTTTTTTTCAATGCAAAGGAGCAGCGTATAATTATTAAAAAGGGTATTTTTGGAGATGGACAGGCAGGCTGTAGGGGAGGAGGTAGAAAGAAAGAAAGAAGGGGCAGCGGCACCCATTGCCGGCGCCGCTTCCCTGTTGCCTCCCCCATCCCCGGTTGTATAATTACCTGTTGCTGGGGTCGGGTCAGCGCTGCTTCAGGCCTCCGGGGTGCATCCCCTGCGTCATTGCTATGCGCTGCATGGCGCGGCGCAATGACGAGTGACATCACTCGTCATTGCGTCTCGCAACGCATAGCAATGATGTAGGGGACGCACACCGGAGGCCTGAAGCAGCGCGGACCCAACCCTGGCAACAGGTAATTATACAACTAGGGATGTGGGAGTCAACGGGGCAGCGGCGACGACAATGGGTGCCGCTGGCCCTTATCTCCCCCTGGCTATCGGTGCAGCTGCCCCATTGCCGACACCGCTTCTCTCCCCCTGGCTATCGGCGCTGGCAATGGGACAGCGGCACCGATAGCCAGGGGGAGAGAAGGGGCAGCGGTGCCGATAGCAGGGGGAGAGAAGCGGCGGTAGCAGGGCTCTAGACCCCAGGAAAGGCAGGGGGAGAGAAGCAGGCAGCGACGGCCTCTCTCCCCCTGCCTTTCCTGGGGGCTCTGTGGGGTGAGAAGCAGTGTATCGGGGTATACACATGCACACACACGCACCCTCATTTTATGAAGGATATTTAGGTAAAAAAATTCTTTTACCCAAATATCCTTGATAAAATGAGGGTGTGTGTTATAGGCGGATGCGTGGTACACCCCGATAAATACGGTAATGTTCCCTTATGCTGCTACCCTTTTATAATCCATAATTTTTGGGCCAGGTAGTCTAATTACTTGGTGACATAATAACAGTATGAGTGCATGGTTTGGGAAAATAGATGCAGAAGGACAAATGGATGAAAGGATGGCCGCATCTGGCACCTTTACTGTTTGCTTTTTTTTCAATGCAAAGGAGGAGCGTATAATTATTAAAAAGGTTTTTTTTGGAGATGGACAGGCAGGCTGTAGGGGAGGAGGTAGGCCTGTATTTTGAACTTAAAAACTCAAATGGGTTTTTGGGTTCAAAATGTGTATTTTTCCCTCATGCTGCTATCCTTTTATAATCCATAATTTTGGGGCCAGGTTGTTCGATAACGTGGCAAAGTGAAAACAGTATAAGTGCATGATGGTTACCCCTGCTATCGGCGCTGCTGCCCCTTCTCTCCCCCTGGCTATCAGTCCCGCTGCCCCATTGCCGGCGCCGATAGCCAGGGGGAGAGAAACGGCGCCGGCAATGGGGCAGCGATGTCGACAGACAGGGGGAAAGAAGGGGCAGCGGCACCCATTGCCGGCGCCGCTGCCCCGTTGCCTCCCCCATCCCCGGTTGTATAATTACCTGTTGTTGGGGTCAGGTCAGCGCTGCTTCAGGCCTCCGGTGTGCATTCCCTGCGTCGTTGCTATGCTTTGCATGGCGCGGCGCAATGACGAGAGACGTCACTCGTCATTGCATCTCGCAACGCATAGCAATGATGCAGGGGACGCACAACAGAGGCCTGAAGCAGCTCGGACCCGACCCCGGCAACAGGTAATTATACAACTAGGGATGGGGGAGGCAACGGGGCAGCGGCACCGGCAATGTGTGCCGCTGCCCCTTATGCCCCCTGGCTATCGGTGCCGTTGCCCCATTACCGGCGCCGCTTCTCTCCCCCTGGCTATCGGCGCTGGCAATGGGACAGCGGCACCGATAGCCAGGGGGAGAGAAGCGGCGGTAGCAGGGCTCCAGACCCCAGGAAAGGCAGGGGGAGAGAAGCAGGCAGCGACGGCCTCTCTCCCCCTGCCTTTCCTGGGGGCTCTGTGGGTTGAGAAGCAGTGTATCGGGGTACAAACATGCACACAAACGCAGCCTCATTTTATGAAGGATATTTGGGTAAAAACTTTTTTTACCCAAATATCCTTGGTAAAATGAAGGTGCGTGTTATAGGCCGGTGCGTTGTACACCCCGATAAATACGGTAATGTTCCCTTATGCTGCTACCCTTTTATAATCCATAATTTTTGGGCCAGGTAGTCTAATTACTTGGCGACATAATAACAGTATGAGTGCATGGTTTGGGAAAATAGATGCAGAAGGACAAATGGATGAAAAGATGGCCGCTTCTGGCAACTTTACTGTTTGCTTTTTTTCAATGCAAAGGAGGAGCGTATAATTATTAAAAAGGGTATTTTTGGAAATGGACAGGCAGGCTGTAGGGGAGGAGGTAGGCCTGTATTTTGAACTTAAAAACTCAAATGGGTTTTTGGGTTCAAAATGTGTTTTTTTCACTAATGCTACTATCCTTTTATAATCCATAATTTTTGGGCAAGGTAGTCTAATTACTTGGCGACATAATAACAGTATGAGTGCATGGTTTGGGAAAATAGATGCAGAAGGACAAATGGATGAAAGGATGGCCTCATCTGGCAACTTTACTGTTTGCTTTTTTTCAATGCAAAGGAGGAGCGTATAATTATTAAAAAGAGTATTTTTGGAGATGGACAGGCAGGCTGTAGGGGAGGAGGTAGGCCTGTATTTTGAACTTAAAAACTCAAATGGGTTTTTGGGTTCAAAATGTGTATTTTTCACTAATGCTGCTATCCTTTTATAAACCATAATTTTTGGGCCAGGTAGTCTAATTACTTGGCGACATAATAACAGTATGAGTGCATGGTTTGGGAAAATAGATGCAGAAGGACAAATGGATGAAAGGATGGCCGCATCTGGCAACTTTACTGTTTGCTTTTTTTCAATGCAAAGGAGAGGCGTATAATTATTAAAAATCGTATTTTTGGAGATGGACAGGCAGGCTGTAGGGGAGGAGGTAGGCCTGTATTTTGAACTTAAAAACTCAAATGGGTTTTTGGGTTCAGAATGGTTTTTTTTCACTAATGCTGCTATCCTTTTATAATTCATAATGTTTGGGCCAGGTAGTCTAATTACTTGGCGACATAATAACAGTATGAGTGCATGGTTTGGGAAAATAGATGCAGAAGGACAAATGGATGAAAGGATGGCCGCATCTGGCAACTTTACTGTTTGCTTTTTTTCAATGCAAAGGAGGAGCGTATAATTATTAAAAAGGGTATTTTTGGAGATGGAAAGGCAGGCTGTAGGGGAGGAGGTAGGCCTGTATTTTGAACTTAAAAACTCAAATGGGTTTTTGGGTTCAAAATGTGTATTTTTCACTAATGCTGCTATCCTTTTATAAACCATAATTTTTGGGCCAGGTAGTCTAATTACTTGGCGACATAATAACAGTATGAGTGCATGGTTTGGGAAAATAGATGCAGAAGGACAAATGGATGAAAGGATGGCCGCATCTGGCAACTTTACTGTTTGCTTTTTTTCAATGCAAAGGAGGAGCGTATAATTATTAAAAATTGTATTTTTGGAGATGGACAGGCAGGCTGTAGGGGAGGAGGTAGGCCTGTATTTTGAACTTAAAAACTCAAATGGGTTTTTGGGTTCAAAATGTGTTTTTTTCACTAATGCTACTATCCTTTTATAATCCATAATTTTTGGGCAAGGTAGTCTAATTACTTGGCGACATAATAACAGTATGAGTGCATGGTTTGGGAAAATAGATGCAGAAGGACAAATGGATGAAAGGATGGCCGCATCTGGCAACTTTACTGTTTGCTTTTTTTCAATGCAAAGGAGGAGCGTATAATTATTAAAAGGGTATTTTTGGAGATGGACAGGCAGGCTGTAGGGGAGGAGGTAGGCCTGTATTTTGAACTTAAAAACTCAAATGGGTTTTTGGGTTCAAAATGTGTATTTTTCCCTTATGCTGCTATCCTTTTATAATCCATAATTTTGGGCCAGGTTGTCCGATAACTTGGCAAAGTGAAAACAGTATGAGTGTATGATGGTTTGGGAACATAGGTGTAGAAGCACAAATCGATGAAAGGATAGCAGCATATGGCAACTTAACTGTTTGTTTTTCCAAAGCAAATGAAGAGTGCATAATTATTTAAAAAGGGTATTTTTGGAGATGGACAGACAGGCTGATGGGGAGGAGGTAGGCCTGTATTTTGAACTCTAAAACTCAAATGGGTTTTTGGGTTCAAAATATGTATTTTTCCCTTATGCTGCTATCCTTTTATAATCCATAATTTTTGGGCCAGGTAGTCTAATTACTTGGCGACATAATAACAGTATGAGTGCATGGTTTGGGAAAATAGATGCAGAAGGACAAATGGATGAAAGGATGGCCGCATCTGGCAACTTTACTGTTTGCTTTTTTTCAATGCAAAGGAGAGGCGTATAATTATTAAAAATCGTATTTTTGGAGATGGACAGGCAGGCTGTAGGGGAGGAGGTAGGCCTGTATTTTGAACTTAAAAACTCAAATGGGTTTTTGGGTTCAAAATGGTTTTTTTTTCACTAATGCTGCTATCCTTTTATAATTCATAATGTTTGGGCCAGGTAGTCTAATTACTTGGCGACATAATAACAGTATGAGTGCATGGTTTGGGAAAATAGATGCAGAAGGACAAATGGATGAAAGGATGGCCGCATCTGGCAACTTTACTGTTTGCTTTTTTTCAATGCAAAGGAGGAGCGTATAATTATTAAAAAGGGTATTTTTGGAGATGGAAAGGCAGGCTGTAGGGGAGGAGGTAGGCCTGTATTTTGAACTTAAAAACTCAAATGGGTTTTTGGGTTCAAAATGTGTATTTTTCACTAATGCTGCTATCCTTTTATAATCCATAATTTTTGGGCAAGGTTGTCTAATTACTTGGCGACATAATAACAGTATGAGTGCATGGTTTGGGAAAATAGATGCAGAAGGACAAATGGATGAAAGGATGGCCACATTTGGCAACTTTACTGTTTGCTTTTTTTCAATGCAAAGGAGGAGCGTATAATTATTAAAAGGGTATTTTTGGAGATGGACAGGCAGGCTGTAGGGGAGGCGGTAGGCCTGTATTTTGAACTTAAAAACTCAAATGGGTTTTTGGGTTCAAAATGTGTATTTTTCACTAATCCTGCTATCCTTTTATAAACCATAATTTTTGGGCCAGGTAGTCTAATTACTTGGCGACATAATAACAGTATGAGTGCATGGTTTGGGAAAATAGATGCAGAAGGACAAATGGATGAAAGGATGGCCTCATCTGGCAACTTTACTGTTTGCTTTTTTTCAATGCAAAGGAGGAGCGTATAATTATTAAAAAGAGTATTTTTGGAGATGGACAGGCAGGCTGTAGGGGAAGAGGTAGGCCTGTATTTTGAACTTAAAAACTCAAATGGGTTTTTGGGTTCAAAATGTGTATTTTTCCCTTATGCTGCTATCCTTTTATAATCCATAATTTTGGGGCCAGGTTGTCCGATAACTTGGCAAAGTGAAAACAGTATGAGTGTATGATGGTTTGGGAACATAGGTGTAGAAGCACAAATCGATGAAAGGATAGCAGCATATGGCAACTTAACTGTTTGTTTTTCCAAAGCAAATGAAGAGTGCATAATTATTAAAAAAAGGGTATTTTTGGAGATGGACAGGCAGGCTGATGGGGAGGAGGTAGGCCTGTATTTTGAACTTAAAAACTCAAATGGGTTTTTGGGTTCAAAATGTGTATTTTTCCCTTATGCTGCTATCCTTTTATAATCCATAATTTTTGGGCCAGGTAGTCTAATTACTTGGCGACATAATAACAGTATGAGTGCGTGGTTTGGGAAAATAGATGCAGAAGGACAAATGGATGAAAGGATGGCCGCATCTGGCAACTTTACTGTTTGCTTTTTTTCAATGCAAAGGAGGAGCGTATAATTATTAAAAGGCTATTTTTGGAGATGGACAGGCAGGTTGTAGGGGAGGAGATAGGCCTGTATTTTGAACTTAAAAACTCAAATGGATTTTTGGGTTCAAAATGTGTATTTTTCCCTTATGCTGCTATCCTTTTATAATCCATAATTTTGGGGCCAGGTTGTCCGATAACTTGGCAAAGTGAAAACAGTATGAGTGTATGATGGTTTGGGAACATAGGTGTAGAAGCACAAATCGATGAAAGGATAGCAGCATATGGCAACTTAACTGTTTGTTTTTCCAAAGCAAATGAAGAGTGCATAATTATTAAAAAAGGGTATTTTTGGAGACGGACAGGCATTCTGATGGGGAGGAGGTAGGCCTGTATTTTGAACTTAAAAACTCAAATGGGTTTTTGGGTTCAAAATATGTATTTTTCCCTTATGCTGCTATCCTTTTATAATCCATAATTTTTGGGCCAGGTAGTCTAATTACTTGGCGACATAATAACAGTATGAGTGCATGGTTTGGGAAAATAGATGCAGAAGGACAAATGGATGAAAGGATGGCCGCATCTGGCACCTTTACTGTTTGCTTTTTTTCAATGCAAAGGAGGAGCGTATAATTATTAAAAAGGGTATTTTTGGAGATGGACAGGCAGGCTGTAGGGGAGGAGGTAGAAAGAAAGAAAGAAGGGTCAGCGGCACCCATTGCCGGCGCCGCTTCCCTGTTGCCTCCCCCATCCCCGGTTGTATAATTACCTGTTGCTGGGGTCGGGTCAGTGCTGCTTCAGGCCTCCGGGGTGCATCCCCTGCGTCATTGCTATGCGCTGCATGGCGCGGCGCAATGACGAGTGACATCACTCGTCATTGCGTCTCGCAACGCATAGCAATGATGTAGGGGACGCACACCGGAGGCCTGAAGCAGCGCGGACCCGACCCTGGCAACAGGTAATTATACAACTAGGGATGGGGGAGGCAACGGGGCAGCGGCGACGGCAATGGGTGCCGCTGCCCCTTATCTCCCCTGGCTATCGGTGCAGCTGCCCCATTGCCGACACCGCTTCTCTCCCCCTGGCTATCGGCGCTGGCAATGGGACAGCGGCACCGATAGCCAGGGGGAGAGAAGGGGCAGCGGTGCCGATAGCAGGGGGAGAGAAGCGGCGGCAGCAGGGCTCTAGACCCCAGGAAAGGCAGGGGGAGAGAAGCAGGCAGCGACGGCCTCTCTCCCCCTGCCTTTCCTGGGGGCTCTGTGGGGTGAGAAGCAGTGTATCGGGGTATACACATGCACACACACGCACCCTCATTTTATGAAGGATATTTGGGTAAAAAAATTCTTTTACCCAAATATCCTTGATAAAATGAGGGTGTGTGTTATAGGCGGATGCGTGGTACACCCCGATAAATACGGTAATGTTCCCTTATGCTGCTACCCTTTTATAATCCATAATTTTTGGGCCAGGTAGTCTAATTACTTGGTGACATAATAACAGTATGAGTGCATGGTTTGGGAAAATAGATGCAGAAGGACAAATGGATGAAAGGATGGCCGCATCTGGCAACTTTACTGTTTGCTTTTTTTCAATGCAAAGGAGGAGCGTATAATTATTAAAAATTGTATTTTTGGAGATGGACAGGCAGGCTGTAGGGGAGGAGGTAGGCCTGTATTTTGAACTTAAAAACTCAAATGGGTTTTTGGGTTCAAAATGTGTTTTTTTCACTAATGCTACTATCCTTTTATAATCCATAATTTTTGGGCAAGGTAGTCTAATTACTTGGCGACATAATAACAGTATGAGTGCATGGTTTGGGAAAATAGATGCAGAAGGACAAATGGATGAAAGGATGGCCGCATCTGGCAACTTTACTGTTTGCTTTTTTTCAATGCAAAGGAGGAGCGTATAATTATTAAAAGGGTATTTTTGGAGATGGACAGGCAGGCTGTAGGGGAGGAGGTAGGCCTGTATTTTGAACTTAAAAACTCAAATGGGTTTTTGGGTTCAAAATGTGTATTTTTCCCTTATGCTGCTATCCTTTTATAATCCATAATTTTGGGCCAGGTTGTCCGATAACTTGGCAAAGTGAAAACAGTATGAGTGTATGATGGTTTGGGAACATAGGTGTAGAAGCACAAATCGATGAAAGGATAGCAGCATATGGCAACTTAACTGTTTGTTTTTCCAAAGCAAATGAAGAGTGCATAATTATTTAAAAAGGGTATTTTTGGAGATGGACAGACAGGCTGATGGGGAGGAGGTAGGCCTGTATTTTGAACTCTAAAACTCAAATGGGTTTTTGGGTTCAAAATATGTATTTTTCCCTTATGCTGCTATCCTTTTATAATCCATAATTTTTGGGCCAGGTAGTCTAATTACTTGGCGACATAATAACAGTATGAGTGCATGGTTTGGGAAAATAGATGCAGAAGGACAAATGGATGAAAGGATGGCCGCATCTGGCAACTTTACTGTTTGCTTTTTTTCAATGCAAAGGAGAGGCGTATAATTATTAAAAATCGTATTTTTGGAGATGGACAGGCAGGCTGTAGGGGAGGAGGTAGGCCTGTATTTTGAACTTAAAAACTCAAATGGGTTTTTGGGTTCAAAATGGTTTTTTTTTTCACTAATGCTGCTATCCTTTTATAATTCATAATGTTTGGGCCAGGTAGTCTAATTACTTGGCGACATAATAACAGTATGAGTGCATGGTTTGGGAAAATAGATGCAGAAGGACAAATGGATGAAAGGATGGCCGCATCTGGCAACTTTACTGTTTGCTTTTTTTCAATGCAAAGGAGGAGCGTATAATTATTAAAAAGGGTATTTTTGGAGATGGAAAGGCAGGCTGTAGGGGAGGAGGTAGGCCTGTATTTTGAACTTAAAAACTCAAATGGGTTTTTGGGTTCAAAATGTGTATTTTTCACTAATGCTGCTATCCTTTTATAATCCATAATTTTTGGGCAAGGTTGTCTAATTACTTGGCGACATAATAACAGTATGAGTGCATGGTTTGGGAAAATAGATGCAGAAGGACAAATGGATGAAAGGATGGCCACATTTGGCAACTTTACTGTTTGCTTTTTTTCAATGCAAAGGAGGAGCGTATAATTATTAAAAGGGTATTTTTGGAGATGGACAGGCAGGCTGTAGGGGAGGCGGTAGGCCTGTATTTTGAACTTAAAAACTCAAATGGGTTTTTGGGTTCAAAATGTGTATTTTTCACTAATCCTGCTATCCTTTTATAAACCATAATTTTTGGGCCAGGTAGTCTAATTACTTGGCGACATAATAACAGTATGAGTGCATGGTTTGGGAAAATAGATGCAGAAGGACAAATGGATGAAAGGATGGCCTCATCTGGCAACTTTACTGTTTGCTTTTTTCAATGCAAAGGAGGAGCGTATAATTATTAAAAAGGGTATTTTTGGAGATGGACAGGCAGGTTGTAGGGGAGGAGATAGGCCTGTATTTTGAACTTAAAAACTCAAATGGATTTTTGGGTTCAAAATGTGTATTTTTCCCTTATGCTGCTATCCTTTTATAATCCATAATTTTGGGGCCAGGTTGTCCGATAACTTGGCAAAGTGAAAACAGTATGAGTGTATGATGGTTTTGGAACATAGGTGTAGAAGCACAAATCGATGAAAGGATAGCAGCATATGGCAACTTAACTGTTTGTTTTTCCAAAGCAAATGAAGAGTGCATAATTATTAAAAAAGGGTATTTTTGGAGACGGACAGGCATTCTGATGGGGAGGAGGTAGGCCTGTATTTTGAACTTAAAAACTCAAATGGGTTTTTGGGTTCAAAATATGTATTTTTCCCTTATGCTGCTATCCTTTTATAATCCATAATTTTTGGGCCAGGTAGTCTAATTACTTGGCGACATAATAACAGTATGAGTGCATGGTTTGGGAAAATAGATGCAGAAGGACAAATGGATGAAAGGATGGCCGCATCTGGCACCTTTACTGTTTGCTTTTTTTCAATGCAAAGGAGGAGCGTATAATTATTAAAAAGGGTATTTTTGGAGATGGACAGGCAGGCTGTAGGGGAGGAGGTAGAAAGAAAGAAAGAAGGGTCAGCAGCACCCATTGCCGGCGCCGCTTCCCTGTTGCCTCCCCCATCCCCGGTTGTATAATTACCTGTTGCTGGGGTCGGGTCAGTGCTGCTTCAGGCCTCCGGGGTGCATCCCCTGCGTCATTGCTATGCGCTGCATGGCGCGGCGCAATGACGAGTGACATCACTCGTCATTGCGTCTCGCAACGCATAGCAATGATGTAGGGGACGCACACCGGAGGCCTGAAGCAGCGCGGACCCGACCCTGGCAACAGGTAATTATACAACTAGGGATGGGGGAGGCAACGGGGCAGCGGCGACGGCAATGGGTGCCGCTGCCCCTTATCTCCCCTGGCTATCGGTGCAGCTGCCCCATTGCCGACACCGCTTCTCTCCCCCTGGCTATCGGCGCTGGCAATGGGACAGCGGCACCGATAGCCAGGGGGAGAGAAGGGGCAGCGGTGCCGATAGCAGGGGGAGAGAAGCGGCGGTTGCAGGGCTCTAGACCCCAGGAAAGGCAGGGGGAGAGAAGCAGGCAGCGACGGCCTCTCTCCCCCTGCCTTTCCTGGGGGCTCTGTGGGGTGAGAAGCAGTGTATCGGGGTATACACATGCACACACACGCACCCTCATTTTATGAAGGATATTTGGGTAAAAAAATTCTTTTACCCAAATATCCTTGATAAAATGAGGGTGTGTGTTATAGGCGGATGTGTGGTACACCCCGATAAATACGGTAATGTTCCCTTATGCTGCTACCCTTTTATAATCCATAATTTTTGGGCCAGGTAGTCTAATTACTTGGTGACATAATAACAGTATGAGTGCATGGTTTGGGAAAATAGATGCAGAAGGACAAATGGATGAAAGGATGGCCGCATCTGGCAACTTTACTGTTTGCTTTTTTTCAATGCAAAGGAGGAGCGTATAATTATTAAAAAGGGTATTTTTGGAGATGGACAGGCAGGCTGTAGGGGAGGAGGTAGGCCTGTATTTTGAACTTAAAAACTCAAATGGGTTTTTGGGTTCAAAATGTGTATTTTTCACTAATGCTGCTATCCTTTTATAATCCATAATTTTTGGGCAAGGTAGTCTAATTACTTGGCGACATAATAACAGTATGAGTGCGTGGTTTGGGAAAATAGATGCAGAAGGACAAATGGATGAAAGGATGGCCGCATCTGGCAACTTTACTGTTTGCTTTTTTTCAATGCAAAGGAGGAGCGTATAATTATTAAAAGGCTATTTTTGGAGATGGACAGGCAGGCTGTAGGGGAGGAGGTAGGCCTGTATTTTGAACTTAAAAACTTAAATGGGTTTTTGGGTTCAAAATGTGTATTTTTCACTAATGCTGCTATCCTTTTATAAACCATAATTTTTGGGCCAGGTAGTCTAATTACTTGGCGTCATAATAACAGTATGAGTGCATGGTTTGGGAAAATAGATGCAGAAGGACAAATGGATGAAAGGATGGCCGCATCTGGCAACTTTACTGTTTGCTTTTTTCAATGCAAAGGAGGAGTGTATAATTATTAAAAAGGGTATTTTTGGAGATGGACAGGCAGGTTGTAGGGGAGGAGGTAGGCCTGTATTTTGAACTTAAAAACTCAAATGGGTTTTTGGGTTCAAAATGTGTATTTTTCCCTTATGCTGCTATCCCTTTATAATCCATAATTTTTGGGCCAGGTAGTCTAATTACTTGGCGACATAATAACAGTATGAGTGCGTGGTTTGGGAAAATAGATGCAGAAGGACAAATGGATGAAAGGATGGCCGCATCTGGCAACTTTACTGTTTGCTTTTTTTCAATGCAAAGGAGGAGCGTATAATTATTAAAAGGCTATTTTTGGAGATGGACAGGCAGGCTGTAGGGGAGGAGGTAGGCCTGTATTTTGAACTTAAAAACTCAAATGGGTTTTTGGGTTCAAAATGTGTATTTTTCCCTTATGCTGCTATCCTTTTATAATCCATAATTTTGGGGCCAGGTTGTCCGATAACTTGGCAAAGTGAAAACAGTATGAGTGTATGATGGTTTGGGAACATAGGTGTAGAAGCACAAATCGATGAAAGGATAGCAGCATATGGCAAATTAACTGTTTGTTTTTCCAAAGCAAATGAAGAGTGCATAATTATTAAAAAAGGGTATTTTTGGAGATGGACAGGCAGGCTGATGGGGAGGAGGTAGGCCTGTATTTTGAACTTAAAAACTCAAATGGGTTTTTGGGTTCAAAATATGTATTTTTCCCTTATGCTGCTATCCTTTTATAATCCATAATTTTTGGGTCAGGTAGTCTAATTACTTGGCGACATAATAACAGTATGAGTGCATGGTTTGGGAAAATAGATGCAGAAGGACAAATGGATGAAAGGATGGCCGCATCTGGCACCTTAACTGTTTGCTTTTTTTCAATGCAAAGGAGCAGCGTATAATTATTAAAAAGGGTATTTTTGGAGATGGACAGGCAGGCTGTAGGGGAGGAGGTAGAAAGAAAGAAAGAAGGGGCAGCGGCACCCATTGCCGGCGCCGCTTCCCTGTTGCCTCCCCCATCCCCGGTTGTATAATTACCTGTTGCTGGGGTCGGGTCAGCGCTGCTTCAGGCCTCCGGGGTGCATCCCCTGCGTCATTGCTATGCGCTGCATGGCGCGGCGCAATGACGAGTGACATCACTCGTCATTGCGTCTCGCAACGCATAGCAATGATGTAGGGGACGCACACCGGAGGCCTGAAGCAGCGCGGACCCAACCCTGGCAACAGGTAATTATACAACTAGGGATGTGGGAGTCAACGGGGCAGCGGCGACGACAATGGGTGCCGCTGGCCCTTATCTCCCCCTGGCTATCGGTGCAGCTGCCCCATTGCCGACACCGCTTCTTTCCCCCTGGCTATCGGCGCTGGCAATGGGACAGCGGCACCGATAGCCAGGGGGAGAGAAGGGGCAGCGGTGCCGATAGCAGGGGGAGAGAAGCGGCGGTAGCAGGGCTCTAGACCCCAGGAAAGGCAGGGGGAGAGAAGCAGGCAGCGACGGCCTCTCTCCCCCTGCCTTTCCTGGGGGCTCTGTGGGGTGAGAAGCAGTGTATCGGGGTATACACATGCACACACACGCACCCTCATTTTATGAAGGATATTTAGGTAAAAAAATTCTTTTACCCAAATATCCTTGATAAAATGAGGGTGTGTGTTATAGGCGGATGCGTGGTACACCCCGATAAATACGGTAATGTTCCCTTATGCTGCTACCCTTTTATAATCCATAATTTTTGGGCCAGGTAGTCTAATTACTTGGTGACATAATAACAGTATGAGTGCATGGTTTGGGAAAATAGATGCAGAAGGACAAATGGATGAAAGGATGGCCGCATCTGGCACCTTTACTGTTTGCTTTTTTTTCAATGCAAAGGAGGAGCGTATAATTATTAAAAAGGTTTTTTTTGGAGATGGACAGGCAGGCTGTAGGGGAGGAGGTAGGCCTGTATTTTGAACTTAAAAACTCAAATGGGTTTTTGGGTTCAAAATGTGTATTTTTCCCTCATGCTGCTATCCTTTTATAATCCATAATTTTGGGGCCAGGTTGTTCGATAACGTGGCAAAGTGAAAACAGTATAAGTGCATGATGGTTACCCCTGCTATCGGCGCTGCTGCCCCTTCTCTCCCCCTGGCTATCAGTCCCGCTGCCCCATTGCCGGCGCCGATAGCCAGGGGGAGAGAAACGGCGCCGGCAATGGGGCAGCGATGTCGACAGACAGGGGGAAAGAAGGGGCAGCGGCACCCATTGCCGGCGCCGCTGCCCCGTTGCCTCCCCCATCCCCGGTTGTATAATTACCTGTTGTTGGGGTCAGGTCAGCGCTGCTTCAGGCCTCCGGTGTGCATTCCCTGCGTCGTTGCTATGCTTTGCATGGCGCGGCGCAATGACGAGAGACGTCACTCGTCATTGCATCTCGCAACGCATAGCAATGATGCAGGGGACGCACAACAGAGGCCTGAAGCAGCTCGGACCCGACCCCGGCAACAGGTAATTATACAACTAGGGATGGGGGAGGCAACGGGGCAGCGGCACCGGCAATGTGTGCCGCTGCCCCTTATGCCCCCTGGCTATCGGTGCCGTTGCCCCATTACCGGCGCCGCTTCTCTCCCCCTGGCTATCGGCGCTGGCAATGGGACAGCGGCACCGATAGCCAGGGGGAGAGAAGCGGCGGTAGCAGGGCTCCAGACCCCAGGAAAGGCAGGGGGAGAGAAGCAGGCAGCGACGGCCTCTCTCCCCCTGCCTTTCCTGGGGGCTCTGTGGGTTGAGAAGCAGTGTATCGGGGTACAAACATGCACACAAACGCAGCCTCATTTTATGAAGGATATTTGGGTAAAAACTTTTTTTACCCAAATATCCTTGGTAAAATGAAGGTGCGTGTTATAGGCCGGTGCGTTGTACACCCCGATAAATACGGTAATGTTCCCTTATGCTGCTACCCTTTTATAATCCATAATTTTTGGGCCAGGTAGTCTAATTACTTGGCGACATAATAACAGTATGAGTGCATGGTTTGGGAAAATAGATGCAGAAGGACAAATGGATGAAAAGATGGCCGCTTCTGGCAACTTTACTGTTTGCTTTTTTTCAATGCAAAGGAGGAGCGTATAATTATTAAAAAGGGTATTTTTGGAAATGGACAGGCAGGCTGTAGGGGAGGAGGTAGGCCTGTATTTTGAACTTAAAAACTCAAATGGGTTTTTGGGTTCAAAATGTGTTTTTTTCACTAATGCTACTATCCTTTTATAATCCATAATTTTTGGGCAAGGTAGTCTAATTACTTGGCGACATAATAACAGTATGAGTGCATGGTTTGGGAAAATAGATGCAGAAGGACAAATGGATGAAAGGATGGCCTCATCTGGCAACTTTACTGTTTGCTTTTTTTCAATGCAAAGGAGGAGCGTATAATTATTAAAAAGAGTATTTTTGGAGATGGACAGGCAGGCTGTAGGGGAGGAGGTAGGCCTGTATTTTGAACTTAAAAACTCAAATGGGTTTTTGGGTTCAAAATGTGTATTTTTCACTAATGCTGCTATCCTTTTATAAACCATAATTTTTGGGCCAGGTAGTCTAATTACTTGGCGACATAATAACAGTATGAGTGCATGGTTTGGGAAAATAGATGCAGAAGGACAAATGGATGAAAGGATGGCCGCATCTGGCAACTTTACTGTTTGCTTTTTTTCAATGCAAAGGAGAGGCGTATAATTATTAAAAATCGTATTTTTGGAGATGGACAGGCAGGCTGTAGGGGAGGAGGTAGGCCTGTATTTTGAACTTAAAAACTCAAATGGGTTTTTGGGTTCAGAATGGTTTTTTTTCACTAATGCTGCTATCCTTTTATAATTCATAATGTTTGGGCCAGGTAGTCTAATTACTTGGCGACATAATAACAGTATGAGTGCATGGTTTGGGAAAATAGATGCAGAAGGACAAATGGATGAAAGGATGGCCGCATCTGGCAACTTTACTGTTTGCTTTTTTTCAATGCAAAGGAGGAGCGTATAATTATTAAAAAGGGTATTTTTGGAGATGGAAAGGCAGGCTGTAGGGGAGGAGGTAGGCCTGTATTTTGAACTTAAAAACTCAAATGGGTTTTTGGGTTCAAAATGTGTATTTTTCACTAATGCTGCTATCCTTTTATAAACCATAATTTTTGGGCCAGGTAGTCTAATTACTTGGCGACATAATAACAGTATGAGTGCATGGTTTGGGAAAATAGATGCAGAAGGACAAATGGATGAAAGGATGGCCGCATCTGGCAACTTTACTGTTTGCTTTTTTTCAATGCAAAGGAGGAGCGTATAATTATTAAAAATTGTATTTTTGGAGATGGACAGGCAGGCTGTAGGGGAGGAGGTAGGCCTGTATTTTGAACTTAAAAACTCAAATGGGTTTTTGGGTTCAAAATGTGTTTTTTTCACTAATGCTACTATCCTTTTATAATCCATAATTTTTGGGCAAGGTAGTCTAATTACTTGGCGACATAATAACAGTATGAGTGCATGGTTTGGGAAAATAGATGCAGAAGGACAAATGGATGAAAGGATGGCCGCATCTGGCAACTTTACTGTTTGCTTTTTTTCAATGCAAAGGAGGAGCGTATAATTATTAAAAGGGTATTTTTGGAGATGGACAGGCAGGCTGTAGGGGAGGAGGTAGGCCTGTATTTTGAACTTAAAAACTCAAATGGGTTTTTGGGTTCAAAATGTGTATTTTTCCCTTATGCTGCTATCCTTTTATAATCCATAATTTTGGGCCAGGTTGTCCGATAACTTGGCAAAGTGAAAACAGTATGAGTGTATGATGGTTTGGGAACATAGGTGTAGAAGCACAAATCGATGAAAGGATAGCAGCATATGGCAACTTAACTGTTTGTTTTTCCAAAGCAAATGAAGAGTGCATAATTATTTAAAAAGGGTATTTTTGGAGATGGACAGACAGGCTGATGGGGAGGAGGTAGGCCTGTATTTTGAACTCTAAAACTCAAATGGGTTTTTGGGTTCAAAATATGTATTTTTCCCTTATGCTGCTATCCTTTTATAATCCATAATTTTTGGGCCAGGTAGTCTAATTACTTGGCGACATAATAACAGTATGAGTGCATGGTTTGGGAAAATAGATGCAGAAGGACAAATGGATGAAAGGATGGCCGCATCTGGCAACTTTACTGTTTGCTTTTTTTCAATGCAAAGGAGAGGCGTATAATTATTAAAAATCGTATTTTTGGAGATGGACAGGCAGGCTGTAGGGGAGGAGGTAGGCCTGTATTTTGAACTTAAAAACTCAAATGGGTTTTTGGGTTCAAAATGGTTTTTTTTTCACTAATGCTGCTATCCTTTTATAATTCATAATGTTTGGGCCAGGTAGTCTAATTACTTGGCGACATAATAACAGTATGAGTGCATGGTTTGGGAAAATAGATGCAGAAGGACAAATGGATGAAAGGATGGCCGCATCTGGCAACTTTACTGTTTGCTTTTTTTCAATGCAAAGGAGGAGCGTATAATTATTAAAAAGGGTATTTTTGGAGATGGAAAGGCAGGCTGTAGGGGAGGAGGTAGGCCTGTATTTTGAACTTAAAAACTCAAATGGGTTTTTGGGTTCAAAATGTGTATTTTTCACTAATGCTGCTATCCTTTTATAATCCATAATTTTTGGGCAAGGTTGTCTAATTACTTGGCGACATAATAACAGTATGAGTGCATGGTTTGGGAAAATAGATGCAGAAGGACAAATGGATGAAAGGATGGCCACATTTGGCAACTTTACTGTTTGCTTTTTTTCAATGCAAAGGAGGAGCGTATAATTATTAAAAGGGTATTTTTGGAGATGGACAGGCAGGCTGTAGGGGAGGCGGTAGGCCTGTATTTTGAACTTAAAAACTCAAATGGGTTTTTGGGTTCAAAATGTGTATTTTTCACTAATCCTGCTATCCTTTTATAAACCATAATTTTTGGGCCAGGTAGTCTAATTACTTGGCGACATAATAACAGTATGAGTGCATGGTTTGGGAAAATAGATGCAGAAGGACAAATGGATGAAAGGATGGCCTCATCTGGCAACTTTACTGTTTGCTTTTTTTCAATGCAAAGGAGGAGCGTATAATTATTAAAAAGAGTATTTTTGGAGATGGACAGGCAGGCTGTAGGGGAAGAGGTAGGCCTGTATTTTGAACTTAAAAACTCAAATGGGTTTTTGGGTTCAAAATGTGTATTTTTCCCTTATGCTGCTATCCTTTTATAATCCATAATTTTGGGGCCAGGTTGTCCGATAACTTGGCAAAGTGAAAACAGTATGAGTGTATGATGGTTTGGGAACATAGGTGTAGAAGCACAAATCGATGAAAGGATAGCAGCATATGGCAACTTAACTGTTTGTTTTTCCAAAGCAAATGAAGAGTGCATAATTATTAAAAAAAGGGTATTTTTGGAGATGGACAGGCAGGCTGATGGGGAGGAGGTAGGCCTGTATTTTGAACTTAAAAACTCAAATGGGTTTTTGGGTTCAAAATGTGTATTTTTCCCTTATGCTGCTATCCTTTTATAATCCATAATTTTTGGGCCAGGTAGTCTAATTACTTGGCGACATAATAACAGTATGAGTGCGTGGTTTGGGAAAATAGATGCAGAAGGACAAATGGATGAAAGGATGGCCGCATCTGGCAACTTTACTGTTTGCTTTTTTTCAATGCAAAGGAGGAGCGTATAATTATTAAAAGGCTATTTTTGGAGATGGACAGGCAGGCTGTAGGGGAGGAGGTAGGCCTGTATTTTGAACTTAAAAACTTAAATGGGTTTTTGGGTTCAAAATGTGTATTTTTCACTAATGCTGCTATCCTTTTATAAACCATAATTTTTGGGCCAGGTAGTCTAATTACTTGGCGTCATAATAACAGTATGAGTGCATGGTTTGGGAAAATAGATGCAGAAGGACAAATGGATGAAAGGATGGCCGCATCTGGCAACTTTACTGTTTGCTTTTTTCAATGCAAAGGAGGAGCGTATAATTATTAAAAAGGGTATTTTTGGAGATGGACAGGCAGGTTGTAGGGGAGGAGATAGGCCTGTATTTTGAACTTAAAAACTCAAATGGATTTTTGGGTTCAAAATGTGTATTTTTCCCTTATGCTGCTATCCTTTTATAATCCATAATTTTGGGGCCAGGTTGTCCGATAACTTGGCAAAGTGAAAACAGTATGAGTGTATGATGGTTTGGGAACATAGGTGTAGAAGCACAAATCGATGAAAGGATAGCAGCATATGGCAACTTAACTGTTTGTTTTTCCAAAGCAAATGAAGAGTGCATAATTATTAAAAAAGGGTATTTTTGGAGACGGACAGGCATTCTGATGGGGAGGAGGTAGGCCTGTATTTTGAACTTAAAAACTCAAATGGGTTTTTGGGTTCAAAATATGTATTTTTCCCTTATGCTGCTATCCTTTTATAATCCATAATTTTTGGGCCAGGTAGTCTAATTACTTGGCGACATAATAACAGTATGAGTGCATGGTTTGGGAAAATAGATGCAGAAGGACAAATGGATGAAAGGATGGCCGCATCTGGCACCTTTACTGTTTGCTTTTTTTCAATGCAAAGGAGGAGCGTATAATTATTAAAAAGGGTATTTTTGGAGATGGACAGGCAGGCTGTAGGGGAGGAGGTAGAAAGAAAGAAAGAAGGGTCAGCGGCACCCATTGCCGGCGCCGCTTCCCTGTTGCCTCCCCCATCCCCGGTTGTATAATTACCTGTTGCTGGGGTCGGGTCAGTGCTGCTTCAGGCCTCCGGGGTGCATCCCCTGCGTCATTGCTATGCGCTGCATGGCGCGGCGCAATGACGAGTGACATCACTCGTCATTGCGTCTCGCAACGCATAGCAATGATGTAGGGGACGCACACCGGAGGCCTGAAGCAGCGCGGACCCGACCCTGGCAACAGGTAATTATACAACTAGGGATGGGGGAGGCAACGGGGCAGCGGCGACGGCAATGGGTGCCGCTGCCCCTTATCTCCCCTGGCTATCGGTGCAGCTGCCCCATTGCCGACACCGCTTCTCTCCCCCTGGCTATCGGCGCTGGCAATGGGACAGCGGCACCGATAGCCAGGGGGAGAGAAGGGGCAGCGGTGCCGATAGCAGGGGGAGAGAAGCGGCGGCAGCAGGGCTCTAGACCCCAGGAAAGGCAGGGGGAGAGAAGCAGGCAGCGACGGCCTCTCTCCCCCTGCCTTTCCTGGGGGCTCTGTGGGGTGAGAAGCAGTGTATCGGGGTATACACATGCACACACACGCACCCTCATTTTATGAAGGATATTTGGGTAAAAAAATTCTTTTACCCAAATATCCTTGATAAAATGAGGGTGTGTGTTATAGGCGGATGCGTGGTACACCCCGATAAATACGGTAATGTTCCCTTATGCTGCTACCCTTTTATAATCCATAATTTTTGGGCCAGGTAGTCTAATTACTTGGTGACATAATAACAGTATGAGTGCATGGTTTGGGAAAATAGATGCAGAAGGACAAATGGATGAAAGGATGGCCGCATCTGGCAACTTTACTGTTTGCTTTTTTTCAATGCAAAGGAGGAGCGTATAATTATTAAAAATTGTATTTTTGGAGATGGACAGGCAGGCTGTAGGGGAGGAGGTAGGCCTGTATTTTGAACTTAAAAACTCAAATGGGTTTTTGGGTTCAAAATGTGTTTTTTTCACTAATGCTACTATCCTTTTATAATCCATAATTTTTGGGCAAGGTAGTCTAATTACTTGGCGACATAATAACAGTATGAGTGCATGGTTTGGGAAAATAGATGCAGAAGGACAAATGGATGAAAGGATGGCCGCATCTGGCAACTTTACTGTTTGCTTTTTTTCAATGCAAAGGAGGAGCGTATAATTATTAAAAGGGTATTTTTGGAGATGGACAGGCAGGCTGTAGGGGAGGAGGTAGGCCTGTATTTTGAACTTAAAAACTCAAATGGGTTTTTGGGTTCAAAATGTGTATTTTTCCCTTATGCTGCTATCCTTTTATAATCCATAATTTTGGGCCAGGTTGTCCGATAACTTGGCAAAGTGAAAACAGTATGAGTGTATGATGGTTTGGGAACATAGGTGTAGAAGCACAAATCGATGAAAGGATAGCAGCATATGGCAACTTAACTGTTTGTTTTTCCAAAGCAAATGAAGAGTGCATAATTATTTAAAAAGGGTATTTTTGGAGATGGACAGACAGGCTGATGGGGAGGAGGTAGGCCTGTATTTTGAACTCTAAAACTCAAATGGGTTTTTGGGTTCAAAATATGTATTTTTCCCTTATGCTGCTATCCTTTTATAATCCATAATTTTTGGGCCAGGTAGTCTAATTACTTGGCGACATAATAACAGTATGAGTGCATGGTTTGGGAAAATAGATGCAGAAGGACAAATGGATGAAAGGATGGCCGCATCTGGCAACTTTACTGTTTGCTTTTTTTCAATGCAAAGGAGAGGCGTATAATTATTAAAAATCGTATTTTTGGAGATGGACAGGCAGGCTGTAGGGGAGGAGGTAGGCCTGTATTTTGAACTTAAAAACTCAAATGGGTTTTTGGGTTCAAAATGGTTTTTTTTTCACTAATGCTGCTATCCTTTTATAATTCATAATGTTTGGGCCAGGTAGTCTAATTACTTGGCGACATAATAACAGTATGAGTGCATGGTTTGGGAAAATAGATGCAGAAGGACAAATGGATGAAAGGATGGCCGCATCTGGCAACTTTACTGTTTGCTTTTTTTCAATGCAAAGGAGGAGCGTATAATTATTAAAAAGGGTATTTTTGGAGATGGAAAGGCAGGCTGTAGGGGAGGAGGTAGGCCTGTATTTTGAACTTAAAAACTCAAATGGGTTTTTGGGTTCAAAATGTGTATTTTTCACTAATGCTGCTATCCTTTTATAATCCATAATTTTTGGGCAAGGTTGTCTAATTACTTGGCGACATAATAACAGTATGAGTGCATGGTTTGGGAAAATAGATGCAGAAGGACAAATGGATGAAAGGATGGCCACATTTGGCAACTTTACTGTTTGCTTTTTTTCAATGCAAAGGAGGAGCGTATAATTATTAAAAGGGTATTTTTGGAGATGGACAGGCAGGCTGTAGGGGAGGCGGTAGGCCTGTATTTTGAACTTAAAAACTCAAATGGGTTTTTGGGTTCAAAATGTGTATTTTTCACTAATCCTGCTATCCTTTTATAAACCATAATTTTTGGGCCAGGTAGTCTAATTACTTGGCGACATAATAACAGTATGAGTGCATGGTTTGGGAAAATAGATGCAGAAGGACAAATGGATGAAAGGATGGCCTCATCTGGCAACTTTACTGTTTGCTTTTTTTCAATGCAAAGGAGGAGCGTATAATTATTAAAAAGAGTATTTTTGGAGATGGACAGGCAGGCTGTAGGGGAAGAGGTAGGCCTGTATTTTGAACTTAAAAACTCAAATGGGTTTTTGGGTTCAAAATGTGTATTTTTCCCTTATGCTGCTATCCTTTTATAATCCATAATTTTGGGGCCAGGTTGTCCGATAACTTGGCAAAGTGAAAACAGTATGAGTGTATGATGGTTTGGGAACATAGGTGTAGAAGCACAAATCGATGAAAGGATAGCAGCATATGGCAACTTAACTGTTTGTTTTTCCAAAGCAAATGAAGAGTGCATAATTATTAAAAAAAGGGTATTTTTGGAGATGGACAGGCAGGCTGATGGGGAGGAGGTAGGCCTGTATTTTGAACTTAAAAACTCAAATGGGTTTTTGGGTTCAAAATGTGTATTTTTCCCTTATGCTGCTATCCTTTTATAATCCATAATTTTTGGGCCAGGTAGTCTAATTACTTGGCGACATAATAACAGTATGAGTGCGTGGTTTGGGAAAATAGATGCAGAAGGACAAATGGATGAAAGGATGGCCGCATCTGGCAACTTTACTGTTTGCTTTTTTTCAATGCAAAGGAGGAGCGTATAATTATTAAAAGGCTATTTTTGGAGATGGACAGGCAGGCTGTAGGGGAGGAGGTAGGCCTGTATTTTGAACTTAAAAACTTAAATGGGTTTTTGGGTTCAAAATGTGTATTTTTCACTAATGCTGCTATCCTTTTATAAACCATAATTTTTGGGCCAGGTAGTCTAATTACTTGGCGTCATAATAACAGTATGAGTGCATGGTTTGGGAAAATAGATGCAGAAGGACAAATGGATGAAAGGATGGCCGCATCTGGCAACTTTACTGTTTGCTTTTTTCAATGCAAAGGAGGAGCGTATAATTATTAAAAAGGGTATTTTTGGAGATGGACAGGCAGGTTGTAGGGGAGGAGATAGGCCTGTATTTTGAACTTAAAAACTCAAATGGATTTTTGGGTTCAAAATGTGTATTTTTCCCTTATGCTGCTATCCTTTTATAATCCATAATTTTGGGGCCAGGTTGTCCGATAACTTGGCAAAGTGAAAACAGTATGAGTGTATGATGGTTTGGGAACATAGGTGTAGAAGCACAAATCGATGAAAGGATAGCAGCATATGGCAACTTAACTGTTTGTTTTTCCAAAGCAAATGAAGAGTGCATAATTATTAAAAAAGGGTATTTTTGGAGACGGACAGGCATTCTGATGGGGAGGAGGTAGGCCTGTATTTTGAACTTAAAAACTCAAATGGGTTTTTGGGTTCAAAATATGTATTTTTCCCTTATGCTGCTATCCTTTTATAATCCATAATTTTTGGGCCAGGTAGTCTAATTACTTGGCGACATAATAACAGTATGAGTGCATGGTTTGGGAAAATAGATGCAGAAGGACAAATGGATGAAAGGATGGCCGCATCTGGCACCTTTACTGTTTGCTTTTTTTCAATGCAAAGGAGGAGTGTATAATTATTAAAAAGGGTATTTTTGGAGATGGACAGGCAGGCTGTAGGGGAGGAGGTAGAAAGAAAGAAAGAAGGGTCAGCGGCACCCATTGCCGGCGCCGCTTCCCTGTTGCCTCCCCCATCCCCGGTTGTATAATTACCTGTTGCTGGGGTCGGGTCAGTGCTGCTTCAGGCCTCCGGGGTGCATCCCCTGCGTCATTGCTATGCGCTGCATGGCGCGGCGCAATGACGAGTGACATCACTCGTCATTGCGTCTCGCAACGCATAGCAATGATGTAGGGGACGCACACCGGAGGCCTGAAGCAGCGCGGACCCGACCCTGGCAACAGGTAATTATACAACTAGGGATGGGGGAGGCAACGGGGCAGCGGCGACGGCAATGGGTGCCGCTGCCCCTTATCTCCCCTGGCTATCGGTGCAGCTGCCCCATTGCCGACACCGCTTCTCTCCCCCTGGCTATCGGCGCTGGCAATGGGACAGCGGCACCGATAGCCAGGGGGAGAGAAGGGGCAGCGGTGCCGATAGCAGGGGGAGAGAAGCGGCGGCAGCAGGGCTCTAGACCCCAGGAAAGGCAGGGGGAGAGAAGCAGGCAGCGACGGCCTCTCTCCCCCTGCCTTTCCTGGGGGCTCTGTGGGGTGAGAAGCAGTGTATCGGGGTATACACATGCACACACACGCACCCTCATTTTATGAAGGATATTTGGGTAAAAAAATTCTTTTACCCAAATATCCTTGATAAAATGAGGGTGTGTGTTATAGGCGGATGCGTGGTACACCCCGATAAATACGGTAATGTTCCCTTATGCTGCTACCCTTTTATAATCCATAATTTTTGGGCCAGGTAGTCTAATTACTTGGTGACATAATAACAGTATGAGTGCATGGTTTGGGAAAATAGATGCAGAAGGACAAATGGATGAAAGGATGGCCGCATCTGGCAACTTTACTGTTTGCTTTTTTTCAATGCAAAGGAGGAGCGTATAATTATTAAAAAGGGTATTTTTGGAGATGGACAGGCAGGCTGTAGGGGAGGAGGTAGGCCTGTATTTTGAACTTAAAAACTCAAATGGGTTTTTGGGTTCAAAATGTGTATTTTTCACTAATGCTGCTATCCTTTTATAATCCATAATTTTTGGGCAAGGTAGTCTAATTACTTGGCGACATAATAACAGTATGAGTGCGTGGTTTGGTAAAATAGATGCAGAAGGACAAATGGATGAAAGGATGGCCGCATCTGGCAACTTTACTGTTTGCTTTTTTTCAATGCAAAGGAGGAGCGTATAATTATTAAAAGGCTATTTTTGGAGATGGACAGGCAGGCTGTAGGGGAGGAGGTAGGCCTGTATTTTGAACTTAAAAACTTAAATGGGTTTTTGGGTTCAAAATGTGTATTTTTCACTAATGCTGCTATCCTTTTATAAACCATAATTTTTGGGCCAGGTAGTCTAATTACTTGGCGTCATAATAACAGTATGAGTGCATGGTTTGGGAAAATAGATGCAGAAGGACAAATGGATGAAAGGATGGCCGCATCTGGCAACTTTACTGTTTGCTTTTTTCAATGCAAAGGAGGAGCGTATAATTATTAAAAAGGGTATTTTTGGAGATGGACAGGCAGGTTGTAGGGGAGGAGGTAGGCCTGTATTTTGAACTTAAAAACTCAAATGGGTTTTTGGGTTCAAAATGTGTATTTTTCCCTTATGCTGCTATCCCTTTATAATCCATAATTTTTGGGCCAGGTAGTCTAATTACTTGGCGACATAATAACAGTATGAGTGCGTGGTTTGGGAAAATAGATGCAGAAGGACAAATGGATGAAAGGATGGCCGCATCTGGCAACTTTACTGTTTGCTTTTTTTCAATGCAAAGGAGGAGCGTATAATTATTAAAAGGCTATTTTTGGAGATGGACAGGCAGGCTGTAGGGGAGGAGGTAGGCCTGTATTTTGAACTTAAAAACTCAAATGGGTTTTTGGGTTCAAAATGTGTATTTTTCCCTTATGCTGCTATCCTTTTATAATCCATAATTTTGGGGCCAGGTTGTCCGATAACTTGGCAAAGTGAAAACAGTATGAGTGTATGATGGTTTGGGAACATAGGTGTAGAAGCACAAATCGATGAAAGGATAGCAGCATATGGCAACTTAACTGTTTGTTTTTCCAAAGCAAATGAAGAGTGCATAATTATTAAAAAAGGGTATTTTTGGAGATGGACAGGCAGGCTGATGGGGAGGAGGTAGGCCTGTATTTTGAACTTAAAAACTCAAATGGGTTTTTGGGTTCAAAATATGTATTTTTCCCTTATGCTGCTATCCTTTTATAATCCATAATTTTTGGGCCAGGTAGTCTAATTACTTGGCGACATAATAACAGTATGAGTGCATGGTTTGGGAAAATAGATGCAGAAGGACAAATGGATGAAAGGATGGCCGCATCTGGCACCTTAACTGTTTGCTTTTTTTCAATGCAAAGGAGCAGCGTATAATTATTAAAAAGGGTATTTTTGGAGATGGACAGGCAGGCTGTAGGGGAGGAGGTAGAAAGAAAGAAAGAAGGGGCAGCGGCACCCATTGCCGGCGCCGCTTCCCTGTTGCCTCCCCCATCCCCGGTTGTATAATTACCTGTTGCTGGGGTCGGGTCAGCGCTGCTTCAGGCCTCCGGGGTGCATCCCCTGCGTCATTGCTATGCGCTGCATGGCGCGGCGCAATGACGAGTGACATCACTCGTCATTGCGTCTCGCAACGCATAGCAATGATGTAGGGGACGCACACCGGAGGCCTGAAGCAGCGCGGACCCAACCCTGGCAACAGGTAATTATACAACTAGGGATGTGGGAGTCAACGGGGCAGCGGCGACGACAATGGGTGCCGCTGGCCCTTATCTCCCCCTGGCTATCGGTGCAGCTGCCCCATTGCCGACACCGCTTCTCTCCCCCTGGCTATCGGCGCTGGCAATGGGACAGCGGCACCGATAGCCAGGGGGAGAGAAGGGGCAGCGGTGCCGATAGCAGGGGGAGAGAAGCGGCGGTAGCAGGGCTCTAGACCCCAGGAAAGGCAGGGGGAGAGAAGCAGGCAGCGACGGCCTCTCTCCCCCTGCCTTTCCTGGGGGCTCTGTGGGGTGAGAAGCAGTGTATCGGGGTATACACATGCACACACACGCACCCTCATTTTATGAAGGATATTTGGGTAAAAAAATTCTTTTACCCAAATATCCTTGATAAAATGAGGGTGTGTGTTATAGGCGGATGCGTGGTACACCCCGATAAATACGGTAATGTTCCCTTATGCTGCTACCCTTTTATAATCCATAATTTTTGGGCCAGGTAGTCTAATTACTTGGTGACATAATAACAGTATGAGTGCATGGTTTGGGAAAATAGATGCAGAAGGACAAATGGATGAAAGGATGGCCGCATCTGGCACCTTTACTGTTTGCTTTTTTTTCAATGCAAAGGAGGAGCGTATAATTATTAAAAAGGTTTTTTTTGGAGATGGACAGGCAGGCTGTAGGGGAGGAGGTAGGCCTGTATTTTGAACTTAAAAACTCAAATGGGTTTTTGGGTTCAAAATGTGTATTTTTCCCTCATGCTGCTATCCTTTTATAATCCATAATTTTGGGGCCAGGTTGTTCGATAACGTGGCAAAGTGAAAACAGTATAAGTGCATGATGGTTACCCCTGCTATCGGCGCTGCTGCCCCTTCTCTCCCCCTGGCTATCAGTCCCGCTGCCCCATTGCCGGCGCCGATAGCCAGGGGGAGAGAAACGGCGCCGGCAATGGGGCAGCGATGTCGACAGACAGGGGGAAAGAAGGGGCAGCGGCACCCATTGCCGGCGCCGCTGCCCCGTTGCCTCCCCCATCCCCGGTTGTATAATTACCTGTTGTTGGGGTCAGGTCAGCGCTGCTTCAGGCCTCCGGTGTGCATTCCCTGCGTCGTTGCTATGCTTTGCATAGCGCGGCGCAATGACGAGAGACGTCACTCGTCATTGCATCTCGCAACGCATAGCAATGATGCAGGGGACGCACAACAGAGGCCTGAAGCAGCTCGGACCCGACCCCGGCAACAGGTAATTATACAACTAGGGATGGGGGAGGCAACGGGGCAGCGGCACCGGCAATGTGTGCCGCTGCCCCTTATGCCCCCTGGCTATCGGTGCCGTTGCCCCATTACCGGCGCCGCTTCTCTCCCCCTGGCTATCGGCGCTGGCAATGGGACAGCGGCACCGATAGCCAGGGGGAGAGAAGCGGCGGTAGCAGGGCTCCAGACCCCAGGAAAGGCAGGGGGAGAGAAGCAGGCAGCGACGGCCTCTCTCCCCCTGCCTTTCCTGGGGGCTCTGTGGGTTGAGAAGCAGTGTATCGGGGTACAAACATGCACACAAACGCAGCCTCATTTTATGAAGGATATTTGGGTAAAAACTTTTTTTACCCAAATATCCTTGGTAAAATGAGGGTGCGTGTTATAGGCCGGTGCGTTGTACACCCCGATAAATACGGTAATGTTCCCTTATGCTGCTACCCTTTTATAATCCATAATTTTTGGGCCAGGTAGTCTAATTACTTGGCGACATAATAACAGTATGAGTGCATGGTTTGGGAAAATAGATGCAGAAGGACAAATGGATGAAAGGATGGCCGCTTCTGGCAACTTTACTGTTTGCTTTTTTTCAATGCAAAGGAGGAGCGTATAATTATTAAAAAGGGTATTTTTGGAAATGGACAGGCAGGCTGTAGGGGAGGAGGTAGGCCTGTATTTTGAACTTAAAAACTCAAATGGGTTTTTGGGTTCAAAATGTGTATTTTTCACTAATGCTGCTATCCTTTTATAAACCATAATTTTTGGGCCAGGTAGTCTAATTACTTGGCGACATAATAACAGTATGAGTGCATGGTTTGGGAAAATAGATGCAGAAGGACAAATGGATGAAAGGATGGCCGCATCTGGCAACTTTACTGTTTGCTTTTTTTCAATGCAAAGGAGGAGCGTATAATTATTAAAAATGGTATTTTTGGAGATGGACAGGCAGGCTGTAGGGGAGGAGGTAGGCCTGTATTTTGAACTTAAAAACTCAAATGGGTTTTTGGGTTCAAAATGTGTTTTTTTCACTAATGCTACTATCCTTTTATAATCCATAATTTTTGGGCAAGGTAGTCTAATTACTTGGCGACATAATAACAGTATGAGTGCATGGTTTGGGAAAATAGATGCAGAAGGACAAATGGATGAAAGGATGGCCTCATCTGGCAACTTTACTGTTTGCTTTTTTTCAATGCAAAAGAGGAGCGTATAATTATTAAAAAGAGTATTTTTGGAGATGGACAGGCAGGCTGTAGGGGAGGAGGTAGGCCTGTATTTTGAACTTAAAAACTCAAATGGGTTTTTGGGTTCAAAATGTGTATTTTTCCCTTATGCTGCTATCCTTTTATAATCCATAATTTTGGGCCAGGTTGTCCGATAACTTGGCAAAGTGAAAACAGTATGAGTGTATGATGGTTTGGGAACATAGGTGTAGAAGCACAAATCGATGAAAGGATAGCAGCATATGGCAACTTAACTGTTAGTTTTTCCAAAGCAAATGAAGAGTGCATAATTATTTAAAAAGGGTATTTTTGGAGATGGACAGACAGGCTGATGGGGAGGAGGTAGGCCTGTATTTTGAACTTAAAAACTCAAATGGGTTTTTGGGTTCAAAATATGTATTTTTCCCTTATGCTGCTATCCTTTTATAATCCATAATTTTTGGGCCAGGTAGTCTAATTACTTGGCGACATAATAACAGTATGAGTGCATGGTTTGGGAAAATAGATGCAGAAGGACAAATGGATGAAAGGATGGCCGCATCTGGCAACTTTACTGTTTGCTTTTTTTCAATGCAAAGGAGAGGCGTATAATTATTAAAAATCGTATTTTTGGAGATGGACAGGCAGGCTGTAGGGGAGGAGGTAGGCCTGTATTTTGAACTTAAAAACTCAAATGGGTTTTTGGGTTCAAAATGTGTATTTTTCACTAATGCTGCTATCCTTTTATAATCCATAATTTTTGGGCAAGGTTGTCTAATTACTTGGCGACATAATAACAGTATGAGTGCATGGTTTGGGAAAATAGATGCAGAAGGACAAATGGATGAAAGGATGGCCACATTTGGCAACTTTACTGTTTGCTTTTTTTCAATGCAAAGGAGGAGCGTATAATTATTAAAAGGGTATTTTTGGAGATGGACAGGCAGGCTGTAGGGGAGGCGGTAGGCCTGTATTTTGAACTTAAAAACTCAAATGGGTTTTTGGGTTCAAAATGTGTATTTTTCACTAATCCTGCTATCCTTTTATAAACCATAATTTTTGGGCCAGGTAGTCTAATTACTTGGCGACATAATAACAGTATGAGTGCATGGTTTGGGAAAATAGATGCAGAAGGACAAATGGATGAAAGGATGGCCTCATCTGGCAACTTTACTGTTTGCTTTTTTTCAATGCAAAGGAGGAGCGTATAATTATTAAAAAGAGTATTTTTGGAGATGGACAGGCAGGCTGTAGGGGAAGAGGTAGGCCTGTATTTTGAACTTAAAAACTCAAATGGGTTTTTGGGTTCAAAATGTGTATTTTTCCCTTATGCTGCTATCCTTTTATAATCCATAATTTTGGGGCCAGGTTGTCCGATAACTTGGCAAAGTGAAAACAGTATGAGTGTATGATGGTTTGGGAACATAGGTGTAGAAGCACAAATCGATGAAAGGATAGCAGCATATGGCAACTTAACTGTTTGTTTTTCCAAAGCAAATGAAGAGTGCATAATTATTAAAAAAAAGGGTATTTTTGGAGATGGACAGGCAGGCTGATGGGGAGGAGGTAGGCCTGTATTTTGAACTTAAAAACTCAAATGGGTTTTTGGGTTCAAAATGTGTATTTTTCCCTTATGCTGCTATCCTTTTATAATCCATAATTTTTGGGCCAGGTAGTCTAATTACTTGGCGACATAATAACAGTATGAGTGCGTGGTTTGGGAAAATAGATGCAGAAGGACAAATGGATGAAAGGATGGCCGCATCTGGCAACTTTACTGTTTGCTTTTTTTCAATGCAAAGGAGGAGCGTATAATTATTAAAAGGCTATTTTTGGAGATGGACAGGCAGGCTGTAGGGGAGGAGGTAGGCCTGTATTTTGAACTTAAAAACTTAAATGGGTTTTTGGGTTCAAAATGTGTATTTTTCACTAATGCTGCTATCCTTTTATAAACCATAATTTTTGGGCCAGGTAGTCTAATTACTTGGCGTCATAATAACAGTATGAGTGCATGGTTTGGGAAAATAGATGCAGAAGGACAAATGGATGAAAGGATGGCCGCATCTGGCAACTTTACTGTTTGCTTTTTTCAATGCAAAGGAGGAGCGTATAATTATTAAAAAGGGTATTTTTGGAGATGGACAGGCAGGTTGTAGGGGAGGAGGTAGGCCTGTATTTTGAACTTAAAAACTCAAATGGATTTTTGGGTTCAAAATGTGTATTTTTCCCTTATGCTGCTATCCTTTTATAATCCATAATTTTGGGGCCAGGTTGTCCGATAACTTGGCAAAGTGAAAACAGTATGAGTGTATGATGGTTTGGGAACATAGGTGTAGAAGCACAAATCGATGAAAGGATAGCAGCATATGGCAACTTAACTGTTTGTTTTTCCAAAGCAAATGAAGAGTGCATAATTATTAAAAAAGGGTATTTTTGGAGATGGACAGGCAGGCTGATGGGGAGGAGGTAGGCCTGTATTTTGAACTTAAAAACTCAAATGGGTTTTTGGGTTCAAAATATGTATTTTTCCCTTATGCTGCTATCCTTTTATAATCCATAATTTTTGGGCCAGGTAGTCTAATTACTTGGCGACATAATAACAGTATGAGTGCATGGTTTGGGAAAATAGATGCAGAAGGACAAATGGATGAAAGGATGGCCGCATCTGGCACCTTTACTGTTTGCTTTTTTTCAATGCAAAGGAGGAGCGTATAATTATTAAAAAGGGTATTTTTGGAGATGGACAGGCAGGCTGTAGGGGAGGAGGTAGAAAGAAAGAAAGAAGGGTCAGCGGCACCCATTGCCGGCGCCGCTTCCCTGTTGCCTCCCCCATCCCCGGTTGTATAATTACCTGTTGCTGGGGTCGGGTCAGCGCTGCTTCAGGCCTCCGGGGTGCATCCCCTGCGTCATTGCTATGCGCTGCATGGCGCGGCGCAATGACGAGTGACATCACTCGTCATTGCGTCTCGCAACGCATAGCAATGATGTAGGGGACGCACACCGGAGGCCTGAAGCAGCGCGGACCCGACCCTGGCAACAGGTAATTATACAACTAGGGATGGGGGAGGCAACGGGGCAGCGGCGACGGCAATGGGTGCCGCTGCCCCTTATCTCCCCTGGCTATCGGTGCAGCTGCCCCATTGCCGACACCGCTTCTCTCCCCCTGGCTATCGGCGCTGGCAATGGGACAGCGGCACCGATAGCCAGGGGGAGAGAAGGGGCAGCGGTGCCGATAGCAGGGGGAGAGAAGCGGCGGCAGCAGGGCTCTAGACCCCAGGAAAGGCAGGGGGAGAGAAGCAGGCAGCGACGGCCTCTCTCCCCCTGCCTTTCCTGGGGGCTCTGTGGGGTGAGAAGCAGTGTATCGGGGTATACACATGCACACACACGCACCCTCATTTTATGAAGGATATTTGGGTAAAAAAATTCTTTTACCCAAATATCCTTGATAAAATGAGGGTGTGTGTTATAGGCGGATGCGTGGTACACCCCGATAAATACGGTAATGTTCCCTTATGCTGCTACCCTTTTATAATCCATAATTTTTGGGCCAGGTAGTCTAATTACTTGGTGACATAATAACAGTATGAGTGCATGGTTTGGGAAAATAGATGCAGAAGGACAAATGGATGAAAGGATGGCCGCATCTGGCAACTTTACTGTTTGCTTTTTTTCAATGCAAAGGAGGAGCGTATAATTATTAAAAAGGGTATTTTTGGAGATGGACAGGCAGGCTGTAGGGGAGGAGGTAGGCCTGTATTTTGAACTTAAAAACTCAAATGGGTTTTTGGGTTCAAAATGTGTATTTTTCACTAATGCTGCTATCCTTTTATAATCCATAATTTTTGGGCAAGGTAGTCTAATTACTTGGCGACATAATAACAGTATGAGTGCGTGGTTTGGGAAAATAGATGCAGAAGGACAAATGGATGAAAGGATGGCCGCATCTGGCAACTTTTCTGTTTGCTTTTTTTCAATGCAAAGGAGGAGCGTATAATTATTAAAAGGCTATTTTTGGATATGGACAGGCAGGCTGTAGGGGAGGAGGTAGGCCTGTATTTTGAACTTAAAAACTCAAATGGGTTTTTGGGTTCAAAATGTGTATTTTTCCCTTATGCTGCTATCCTTTTATAATCCATAATTTTGGGGCCAGGTTGTCCGATAACTTGGCAAAGTGAAAACAGTATGAGTGTATGATGGTTTGGGAACATAGGTGTAGAAGCACAAATCGATGAAAGGATAGCAGCATATGGCAACTTAACTGTTTGTTTTTCCAAAGCAAATGAAGAGTGCATAATTATTAAAAAAGGGTATTTTTGGAGATGGACAGGCAGGCTGATGGGGAGGAGGTAGGCCTGTATTTTGAACTTAAAAACTCAAATGGGTTTTTGGGTTCAAAATATGTATTTTTCCCTTATGCTGCTATCCTTTTATAATCCATAATTTTTGAGCCAGGTAGTCTAATTACTTGGCGACATAATAACAGTATGAGTGCATGGTTTGGGAAAATAGATGCAGAAGGACAAATGGATGAAAGGATGGCCGGATCTGGCACCTTTACTGTTTGCTTTTTTTCAATGCAAAGGAGAAGCGTATAATTATTAAAAAGGGTATTTTTGGAGATGGACAGGCAGGCTGTAGGGGAGGAGGTAGAAAGAAAGAAAGAAGGGGCAGCGGCACCCATTGCCGGCGCCGCTTCCCTGTTGCCTCCCCCATCCCCGGTTGTATAATTACCTGTTGCTGGGGTCGGGTCAGCGCTGCTTCAGGTCTCCGGGTTGCATCCCCTGCGTCGTTGCTATGCACTACATGGCGCGGCGCAATGACGAGTGACATCACTCGTCATTGCGTCTCGCAAAGCATAGCAATGATGTAGGGGACGGACACCGGAGGCCTGAAGCAGCGCGGACCCGACCCAGGCAACAGGTAATTATACAACTAGGGATGGGGGAGGCAACGGGGCAGCGGCGACGGCAATGGATGCCGCTGCCCCTTAAGCCCCCCTGGCTATCGGTGCCGTTGCCCCATTACCGGCGCCACTTCTCTCCCCCTGGCTATCGGCGCTGGCAATGGGACAGCGGCACCGATAGCCAGGGGGAGAGAAGGGGCAGCGGCGCCGATAGCAGGGGGAGAGAAGCGGCGGTAGCAGGGCTCTAGACCCCAGGAAAGGCAGGGGGAGAGAAGCAGGCAGCGATGGCCTCTCTCCCCCTGCCTTTCCTGGGGGCTCTGTGGGTTGAGAAGCAGTGTATCGGGGTACACACATGCACACATACGCACCCTCATTTTATGAAGGATATTTGGGTAAAAACTTTTTTTACCCAAATATCCTTGGTAAAATGAGGGTGCGTGTAATAGGCCGGTGCGTTGTACACCCCGATAAATAGGGTAATGTTCCCTTATGCTGCTACCCTTTTATAATCCATAATTTT